>NC_056748.1:331913664-332213664 GCF_019279795.1 Protopterus annectens
GTTTACTTTGAGCCAAGCTATCCAGCTTCTTGTCATGTTTTCAGAACTTAAAAATGAGTGAAAAAGGAATACTCCATACATTGGATATCCACAGGCAATTCAGATGTTATCTTGACAGAACTAAATCTTTTAGGAGTAATTCAACGATTTATTCCACAGTATTCCACAATATTGTAAAACAACCATACAATACACCGTATTTAGCAGTCGATAAGCGCTTTCACTCAAAAATGAGCTTCCTCAGATCTGAGGAAGCTCATTTTTGAGTGAAAGCGCTTATCGACTGCTAAATACGGTGTATTGTATGGTTGTTTTACAATATTGTGGAATACTGTGGAATAAATCGTTGAATTAATCCAGGACTTATTTGCTTTTCTTGATCTGCTGTTCTTGACCACTCACTCTGCGTTTGGTTTCTAGATTTTTATACTTCAACGAGTGGTCTAGGATATCTTTCTGTGTCAGGCAGTATTTGGTACTAAATCTTTTAGGAACTTTGATCAGTTGTTTATATCATTAGGAAAGTAAGAAGAAGGGGCAACCTGTTTTATACCAAATACAATAAGACAATTCCAAGCAGGACCGAGGCTCATTCTATCAGTGCCTTGGTTTCATTTGTGGCTTTTTGGAAAGGGTTGGATTCTAGGGATATTGCAGAAGCAGAAACGTGATCCTCTGTACATACAAAGCACTACGAGCTAGATTCTTCCTCCAGGTCTAGGACAGGCTTTGCTAGGACTGTTCTACAGTTCTTCCTGGACCCTCATCCTTCCTCCTTCCAGTCAGTGTAAGCTTTGGTAGTGTATCCACATAGCCAAGTCTACTGCAGCTGTGATCAAATGACGAATGTAGCACAGTTATGTAAATGGGTTTAGCATAACCGTAGATGTTCAGATGACCACTGCTGCTGTAACCACACACTCTTCAGTCCCCCTTATTTTTGTATGTTTCTTTGACAGGATGAGGACTTGTATCTTTATTTTCCTAGCGCTGACATTTTCAAGGCTCTAGCCTCCCTCTCTCAGTTGGCATGTAAGCTCTGAAGGACGAGGCATGCAAATCACAATTGTTTTTGCTCAGCTTAAGCTGGGTAACTGAGTGTAAAGAATTTGACCTTGAAGCTTTGAAAACTGTCCATCTGTTATATCCTTAATAAGATATAACTCGTATAGCTAAGGCTACTGCAGCAGTGATAGTTTGGATATCTGCTGTTACGGTATGTTTACTTACACAGCTCTACTTAAACTTTCAGGAGGCCATCTTTGCTTGAAGAAGTAATGGCTGTTTTTGTTTTGATATATTAACTTCCAGTAAGTCTGTTGTATTTTTAGTATTAAACAGAGACCAGCAGATGCAAGTTTACTGGTTGCTGTCATAATGAAAGTAGTGTAGCCAAACAGGTGCCTTGTCTCATCTGTTGAAATGTCTTTTGGTTGTATAAGTAAAAGTGGTTTTTAATTGACCTTCAGGCTTTTATGACGTTAAGACAAAGTGTTGACTATGAAGATCCATTTGTGTGGTGCAAGATAGAGGCTGCACTAACATGATGAAGTTTACTAGGTAAAGACCTTGATCTTAAATAATCCATCCCATCATGTGATAATTAACAAGATAGAAATGCTAACATGTCACTAATAAGCATATTTTAAATAATCTGTGATTTTAATTTTGTAGTGAATTCGTTAGTCATGTGACTTTCATTCCAGAACCTTTTGTGTTTAGAACATATAGGGGGTCAAAAGTATAAGCTTGATGTGGCTTTTGTCTGCTTACATCCCTATGTCCTCTTCACATTGTACATTCCATGTCTATATTAAAAATGTTAAGTCCAGATTGCAGTGTTGTACCTTTATGAATTCTTTGTCATTGCTTTCTCCTCTAGGAATATTTGGACCTCACTGCACCTCTTGAGCAGTATTCTCCTGGATATCTGGACACAAGGAGCTCTTGTTCTTCAGGGGATGATTCTGTTTTTTCCCATGACCCTATGTCAGAAGAACCTTGCCTTCCAAAATTCCAACACATGAATGGCACTGTTAAAACATGAAAGGAAGGATATCTGCCAAGAAACTAGACTTCTACAAAAATTATGCACATCACTTTTATCCAGAAACCTGCTAGACATTTGTACATAATTGATATCACGGAAGTTGTACCTGCAGGAAAACGGATGAAATTTGTGCAGTATTATGCACAACTTAAGCGCTTAATTTTAAGAAGACTTACAACTTTCACTGATGGATTTAATGACCCAGCCTTGTACATTATTCCTTACTGCAAGCAGTAACTGGGCTTTCCTTTCATTCCATTTTGAATGGACCATACAGACTCAAGGTGAACCAAAGTTCAAAACTGAAGAACTGAAGCCTTTCTTGTTTATTTTGTAATATTGGAAAGAAATATAAACCAGCACACTCACTACAGAACACAAAATGCAGTATATATGTGCTGGATATATTTGTAAATATATTCAAATATGTAAAAGTATATATATATATTATATATATATTTACAATGAATTATTTTTTGTATTGATGTTAAAAAGTTGCCCCAATGCACATAGCAAATTAGTTTTTTTTTGTTGATAAAGAAATTTGCAGATAAAGTTCTTCAGCAGAATTTCTGCATTGTTTCACTGCATTGTTTCACCGCATACAGGTGGAGTATTCATTGCTTTCAGGGAAAACGGTAGCATGTTAATTTATTAACTAATTGGTTATGTACAATTAACCCTTTATATGTAAAGCATAATTTAAGTCGTATTTGCAGGCACCAGAGCAATGGAAGCATAACAGAAATGAGAATACTGAGTAGTGATACGTTAGGTTGAGTAGTGATACGTTAGGTTGAGTAGTGATACGTTAGGTTGAGCAGACTTTGCTAGATGTGAAATTTAGCACAAGATTTGTACATCTGGAATTAGTTTCCCTAACCAGATTTACAGTGTTCAGTGGCTCCCACAATGTGAATGTAATAAATTAGTTTGCTGAGGTAGGTGAGGTAGATGGATTCTAAACAACGAAATATTGTTGAACTAACTAACCTAAGTATTTCCAACTTTAAGT
Organism: Protopterus annectens; assembly: GCF_019279795.1. Taxonomy (NCBI): domain Eukaryota; kingdom Metazoa; phylum Chordata; order Ceratodontiformes; family Protopteridae; genus Protopterus; species Protopterus annectens. The sequence continues at coordinate 331,916,730 of NC_056748.1, forward strand.
AAATGTGTGAGTAGTAGTTTCTGTGATGGTATTCAAAATGAGCAGCTGGGCTCTCTTATTGTTACCTCACTTACACTGTACTACAGGTCATAGGTTTGTATCTTGAGTACTGTAGTTAGAGTAGTTCAGCAGTATACAGTTGTTGCTTGTTTTGTACGTCAGTTAATACTAATACTGAAACTGCATCCTTTGTACTTTGCCACGCCTGTCCCTCTAAATGTTGAGGGCCATAAAATCTTAATTTTATAATTATTGCTGGACACCTGTGCCTTCAAAGTCCAGTTTAGCACCTTCAAAATGCCCTGCCAACACTGCCTTTAATAGAATATGTACACATTACACTATGTCTTCAGCAATGACAGAAAGTATTAAAGTATTAAAATCTGTTAATTTCCTTTTTTACGAGACAAACATAAATGTTTCTAAAAGTGTTACTGTGATAACACAGGCAAAATAAATAATATGCTTACTTTATGACTTGTGCATCTGTTTTTCTGGTGGGTGACATCATACAACTTTGTGTTACTATAGGTCAAGAGTGTTGCTGTTTTTTTGAACGTGAGGTGTCTTTTGTTTTTTGGAAATAGCTTTCAAAGATGCCCAGTGTGGTGTGTTATTTTGCTTTGAGGAATATGATGAATCCCTTCCTAAAAATCAAAACTAAGTTTTTCCTATTTACTGTTAGTATAGAATATCCTCTGCATCAGGGACTTCATATCATCTGTAGATGTTAACTCTTTGGTTGCAATGACTACATAGATGAAATTCCATTGTGTACAGTTATTACTTTGTTAGAGAGAGCCATGCATGTCTGTAACCACACCAGCCACTTAGATCAGTGATGTTTTAATGACATTTTTAATTAGAAAGTAAACCTTTTAATGGAATTAACTACAAACTTTTATAATTTCCTTTAAAAAGTTTGACCAAAAATGACCCGGGAATCAAAACTATATTACAGCAGATCCGAATTACAGTCCTGATTCCATTTCTGAAATACAGTATCATGTGGAGTGTGTTAAACATATTGTTTTGAAACATTGGAACCAGTGGCATAGGTCAGTGTAGGTTCTCAGGCCTTGGGAGGTGGTAGACTCTTGTTTTTATTATCTTATTGAAGGACTGAAGGAATAATTCATCTGAATCTGATTTAGCCATCAGTCCAATCTCAGTTAGACAGTGGTGTGGCTGGGACAGGTCTGTTTGTGTGTGAAAAAGTTTTAATATTTCATTCACTCAATCACAATGAAACCCTGATGGTATACTTTGCCCAAAAATAGGAATTTGGAAGGGATTTAATTTATTTTGAAAGCAGCCGATGTACCATTACTTGTTCAGAGTTAAAATGTGATGCGTTGGAGATATATGCATCTGAGTAAGCTGAATAAATTATGATGGTAAAATGTTAATGATTATATTTAAAGATGTACCCATTCAAAAGTAATTATCCAAATGAGGAGCAGTCTGTGTGGGGCAGCACTTTGCTTACTGCCACCCAATCACAGTTAGTGTGTGTGTGTGTGTGTGTGTGTGTGTGTGTGTGTGTGTGTTTTGATTACATATCTAGCAGTAAAAAATATCCTTCAGTTGATTGCAGGGCACAGTTAATGTGTTCCTAGTTAAAGGTTGTATAAGGAGGTTAGTTTTTGAGTAAAACAAATGATCTGCTGTCATCTCAACAGAGTTAAGTTGTCAAGAATGGGGCAGTCTGAGTTTGTGTGTGCATGTGAAACAAGATGAATACATTATTATGGGCAGAGTTTCTTACTTGATTACTGTCAATCACCTGATGTATTCCCATTCTTAAAGTGTAATGTGAGTGAGGTTGTTTGCAAAAGAACAGACCACTTCTGACACTTTATCATAGTTAAAAGAGCATGAATCTAGCTGTGTGTATGAGAAAAAGTGAAAACACTGCTCTAGGCAAATTCCTTTTACTTGATCACAGTCATTTTGAGAAGAGAATGAGTTGGTCTGTTTGTGAAAACAAGTGATTTGCTTACTTTTAAGTGACAGTGGATCTAGATTGTCACAGGCAGTATATGTTTGTGAAGTAAACTGAAATACATTTTTGTGGGCATAATTTCATCCACTTTGTCACATATGCTGGAGATGTACCTATTCAGAAAGTGATTAGTTTTTTGGGGGTAGTGTGTCTCTGAAAGCCAGAAATAGTGCTGCCCCAGCTTTATTTACATTTTTACTGCTGGAGTGAAAAAACACCCATCTAATCTGAATTTGTCTTCTTGAAAGGCAATTGTGTTTGCTGAATGCATTGATATTGCATAGTGATTCATTCTGTATGAGTTTAATTTATTGGGGGCGGTTATATTGTGTGGAGGTTGGGAGACTGCTTCTTGACAAAATGTGCTGTTTATAGTATTCTTTCTGTTGTGGTGTGTATGATGCAACTAGCTATAAACATTTTATTACTTTTTATAAGAAGATATTCTTGATAAGAGCGTGGAATCTTTGGGGCTTTTGTGGAGCATACTACCTTACTCACACTTAAACAAAATACAGCCTCTTTTCCCTTATTAACAAGTTCAGAGTGCAAGTGGAACCTTAAGAAATCCTAGAAATGCTTTGAAAAAAACACAAAACTGGCTGACAAAATTTTACTAAAGGACTTTATGGGTGGATTTTAATATGGTCTTAGAGACTCACTTGACTGCAGTTAAGTCTGAGTTTCCCATCTTTGGATTTACCCATATGCATCTGCTCCCAGCCCCACCAGATAGCCCAGGCAATTGTTCCACTGTTAGCATCTCCTGTAATAGCCCATTGGGAGGGAAATAGTATAGTGATAGCGCTACAAAAAATCCAGTCATCAGGATGTTCAGTTAATGTCCCACAGCCAGACACCAGTTAATCATGGTGAGTATTAGATTTCCTTGGGAGAGCCATCAAACTCCTTTCCCTCCCAGTAGTTTACAGACAGCAGAAATTCTTAGGATTTTCTTGAAATTTTCTGCAGCTAGATCATCTCTTATTTTACATCCACTAATCCCTTTGGAAAACTTGGCAGTCCTTCCAGTGCATGGAATCCATACACCCAATGTATGTGTGTGTGTGTGTGTGTGTGTGTGTGTGTGTGTGTGTGTGTGTGTGTGTGTGTGTGTGTGTGTGCGCGCGCACCCGTTCAGATGCCTGCTGTGGTTCTTGAGCAATTTGATGCTAGAATATTGACAGAAGAACATTTTGCAATGTTTGCATATGGCTACACCTTACTTTCCCACATCGCAGCACCTTCTTTTTCATAGTTAGTCACACATGGAAAGGAAGAGTAATTTGTTTCCTGAAGAATTCTTAGACTCTGATTTGAGAGAAGATGGTTATGCCAGTTCAGGGAAGATCCACTCTTCCCATGGGTTCTGACACAGAAAATGACATCATCACATCAAGTTCCACAGAATAGGACAGCTTTTTAGGAGAAACAGTCTAATGAGGGAGCAATTAAAGTGGATGCTGATGGAACTATCCACATGCTAGTAGAGAAACTTGGACTTAATAGGAATACAGGAATCCAATCTTTTAGCCATCCTTCCTGTAGTACAGGCTTTTGAGGATAATTTAATAATTCCTGTCTGGAGAATTTGTTACTAATTACTACACCCAGAAAGCCTGTCTTACTCTGATGAAAGAACATGGTCACATCTTTGGATGGTTGTATTGAATACAAACAGGTGGCAGATGTACACCCACTTTCTGTTGAAGAATGACCAACTGATTTGGTTAAAAAAAGTTTATACTTATACCACCCTGGTTATCCAGATTATGGATTGACAGATACACATTGTTCAGTACCAGGGAGACAGCCTCAACCAGATCAAAGACTTGGTTGAGGAAATTAGTGTCCATTCTGTCTAAGGAGAAGGTGGTAAGACTCCATTAAGCAGAAGGTAAAGGTGGGGAGTTGTACCAGTAAATATAACTGTGACACTCTTGCTTGTCTGAAGGCATCTGTAATTTGAGCAGTAATTAGGAGGTATAGATGACTTAAAATACAGCTCTTAACAGATGATTTGAAGAGGTTGTTGAATGCACTCTTTCCTTTTTAAGAGAGGATCAATAAACTTGAGAAGAAGAATCTGCTCAGTATTATAAGACTCTCCTAGTGCTCTAAGAAGTACCCCAGTATTCATTTTTTTCAGAAACCAAACTTGAATAAATAAGAAATACAAACTGAAAAATAGGAAACATGGTAAGAGGAAAAAGGGCCTGCTTCAACAGCATGGGGTATAGATCATTGGAACAGGATCCTTTAGCAACTGCAGGCATCTTCCTCATTATACTTCGAATCTCTTGAGAGTGAGAGTCAACTACTTTTGGGAGAAATCAATCCTTACTTTTGGCAAATATGCAAAGGAGACTGTAACCTTGGGTTACACCATTGAATTTGCCCAGTTTCTTTCCTCTTCTTGGCCTCCAGCCTTTACCTTGGTCTCAGCTGCAATTGGTCAAGTCCATTCTTCAGCAACTTTAAGAATACTAGGCCACTAAGGTGGTGCCCTATTGAAATTCCAGCATTCAAAATGTCAAATGCCGAAAAGCTGAAAAAAAGAGCAAAAACCTGGAGGAGTGATTGTTGAAAATTGCTCTTCTCCTTTGAACTTCTTTTTGCATGGTATTTAAACCCAGCATTTGTGTGGGTTTGTGCTTGTTTGCACATTGCACACCACCACTGTGCCATTTTAACCCTTTGTGAGGTATCTTAGTTGCATTTTTTCCCTTACTGGCACTCCTGTGTGAGTGAGGCACTCGCCTGCAGCTACTGCATTAAATTTATGCAGCCCTACTCACAGCTGTAGGTACTCTCCTCAGATGGTACCCACTCTACTATCCCTGACCTCTCTTCCACAGATTCTAATAACCACAGACAGACAATTTCCTATGGTTTCTCCTGCTAGTCTGGTTGATGTGGACATCCTGAGACAGAGTGGCAACTGCCTTATGTACACAGACAACCCTCTACTACTACTACCACCACCTAGGAACACAATATATGAGAGATGTAATCACATTAAAAACCTAGAATCCTTGCTGTCTCAGTCACAAGTCAGTACATCTGGAACTGAGAAGGTTGTCTGTACAAACACTATGAACACCACATCTCTAACACTACCCACATCTGTACAACACACTTCTACATATGCGGAGGTCCTCAACAAAAACATACCTAAACAAAAGAGACCTCCGAAAGGACATCACAACCCACATCACCAAGCATCGCACATAATACACACGTCTGTGTCTCACAGCCTCTATGACCCAACCACAAACCCAACGTACTAGTCATAGAAAACTCTATCGTGAGACACACAGATGTGCCCCTCACCAGGCTAGAAAAGGAGCTGCTTGTTAGGAGCTAGAATCTGCCATATCATGCACGCACTCAAGTCTCTTCACAGGTACTGTTATGACTGTATCATAACATGTTGATGTGAATGACTTAAGATATACCTCTCTGGGCTATATGAAGAGAGACATGATTGAGCTCCCTGAGTATGTGTCCCAGGCAGGTATGTCCTCCTGCCATCACCCAGAATGATACCTCAATACAAACAGAAAATGATTGACTTTAACAATTGGCTTAGTTTCTGGTGTTATTCTAAGGGGATCCAGTACCTGACAGCCTGGGAGGATATGATTGACAGACCATGATGCTTTGCCAGAGATGACCTTCATCTGTCTCCCCTGGGCTTTAGGCTTCTGGCAAAGGCTCTTGCCTCCCCCATAGTGCCTTTTTTAGGCAAAGTCATGAGCACAAAATTACCAACATGAAAAGTTCTTATAAACGAAATTTAAAGGTCATGCTGCTAAACGCTAGGAGTCTTAGCATGAAACTGCACTCATTGCAAGCATTGCTTGCTCTGGAGGATGCTGACATTTGTGCAGTCACTGAAACCTGGTTCAAAGCTGTGGAGAGCACCCCAACCTTACCATGTTACTCATCCTACCATACTTTCAAACCCCAAATGGAGGGCTGCAAAGCCAAAGTAGGTGGAGTTTCAATATTTATCAAAGACATACACACCTCCAGGCTGGTCGAACAGTATGATGCACAGGAGACACTCCAAGTACAGTTAACTGTTGACAAAACACCTATTCAAATCATAGCTAGTTACAGACCCTCAACCATGACTCAGGACACCCACTCCACCTATCTGGACTTACTTGAATCCATCAAGATTCAACCCTCTACCCTGATCCTGGGTGACTTTAACTACCCAACCATAGAGTAGAAGACATATTCTAGCCCAAACATGAATGTCCAAAGATTCCTCGACTTTGTCATTGCCAATGCATTGGATCAGCTGGTCAACACCCCTATGAGAGGTGAAAATATCCTGGACCTGGTCCTAACTAACATGAGTAGCCACTGTTGGACTCCTACAGTGCCATCCTTCTTGGTAAGATCCGACCATAAAGCGATCACTTTTGAAGTCACCATCTCCCCTGACCACTGTCTTATCAGGGTCAAATGAAAAACCTTTTTCAAAGGCTGACTACAATCTCCTCAGAGCAGGTATAAGCAGCTTCACAGCCACCGTCCCTTCAGTTGGAACTAGCACTAATTTCCAAGCCAACACCAAAAAACATTATGAGCACCTACATAGCTGTATGGACTCAGCAATACCTGACAGGACCAAATCATCTTCCTCAAGGAAGAGTAAACTTGTCTGGTGGACAGCAGCAATAAACAAACTCTATAACAGAAGGAAGAAATTGCTGTCCAGGGCCAAGAAGGAGCAGGTGCCAAACTGGAAGCAATCTCTGCTTTGTCTGAACAAGCAAATGAGGTTACTGGTGAAATCCTCTAAGGCTAACTTCGAGTCCAGATTGGCCACATCTACCAAGGACTATCACAAGGCCTTCTTCACATATGTCCACAGTCTCCACAATCTCAAAGGCAACACCCAAATCTGCCCTGGACTGGTGGTCAGTAACATTGCAAACCCAAATGCCATAGATGTAGCCAACCTGCTGGCAGACAGGTTCAGTGAAAACTTTATCCCGCTGTCCCCGCCATCAGTAAACCAGGACATCTCCAGCATCTGCCCCCCCCCCCCCATCACCAGGGAGCAGGTCTTTAATGCCCCCTCAAAGGCAAAAAATACAGTCTCCATGGGACCCAATAACATCCCTGGCTGTGTCCTACTTGAAATCAGGCATGAGTTCTAAACTCCATTAGACACCCTATTCAGCCAAAGCCTGAGCACCGGCTACATCCCAGCTGAATGGAGGACAGCCACTGTCACCCTCTACACAAAGGTGGAGCATCCACTGACCCAAGAAATTATAGGCACATCAGCCTAACTAGCTTGATCTACAAGGCCATGGACTGAATCATCATGGACCTTATAAACAAGGACATTGGCAACCTCCAAACGCTTGACCCCACATAGTTTGGTTTTATCAAACAGAGATCATGCCTGTTAAACTTGGTTGACTTCTTTGAAACAGTCACCAAAGCCAAGAATGAGGGGAAGACTGTGCACACCGCCTACCTTGACCTAGCCAAAGCCTTTGGCACTATTTCCCACTCAGGCATAGTAGGTAAACTCTCCCAGCTAGGCATCAACCTGTATATTACCAGATGGGTAGCTAAGTGGCTCACTGATAGAACCCACTCAGTCAAAGTAAGGGAAGGCACCTCTAGTAGTAGACCCGTAACAAGCAGTGTACCCCAAGGATTGGTCTTGGGGCCTCTACTGTTTGGTATGTACTTTTCTGAGGTGCAAGCCAAAACCAACGATCTGTGGCTGACCAGATTTGCAGATGACTGCAAGCTCGGCACTGTCTTAAATTCCCCTAGTGATGTGAACATCCTCCAAGATGGACTTTCCCAAACTAATGACTGGTGCAAGAAGCATGAACTCAAACTGAATGCCAAGAAATGCACCATTATCCCCTTTGAGGAAAATGTCACCCCCACTAATTATCATATTAATAACAATATACTAAGCATGCAATCAGTCATGAGGGACTTGGGCATCCAGGTTAATAGCAACATGACTTTTGACCCCCACATTGCCTTCGTTGTATGGAAGGCTTTCTATATGGCCCACCACATATATAAGGATATTTCATCCAGGGACAAGGAGGTTATAACATCCCTGTACTCCTCCATTATCAGACCCATTATCGAGTACAATCCACCCTTTGGCATGTACCTTGCCATCGCATACAGCAGTTGGAGAGACCACAGAGGTTCCTGACCAGGAAAATCCAGGGTCTGAAACGCATATCCATAGGCTACAAGCCCTGTCCTTCTACTCAGTCTCATACAGACTGCTCAGAGGTGACCTGTGTCTGGCATACAAGGCCATTTCAGGCCCAACCTTGATGAGGTTGCTGCATGTCCATAAGACAAACTCCACTCAAGAAACCTGCACGCAAGGCCTTAACCTGGTCTGTGACATTAATAGAACTTGTTGGCGGGATAGATTTGTATCCCGAAGACTACCCATCTGTGGAATGTCAAGCAGAGAACCTCTCTAGCCCTCTTTAAGAGCAACCTGGACATCTGGATGGGAAACATAAAATATACCCCTGGGATCCCACCTGTGTACTGACTTTGAGGGAACATGGATGAAATTCTTGGCTAGGCTTATAAGGGCCTCCGGGCCAATAGCTTAGTATCACCCTATGAACCTGCACACCCCCCCCCCCCATTTGGGGAGCAAGTCACCCACAACCCCTGAACTTATATATGCCAACTCTGAGATCACTATATCTTGGAGAAAAAGGAATATTCTGAGAAATGGCATAATATGTGTAAGCCTGATATTTTGGCCATTCAGTCTCCATATTTCAGGAGTTGCTTTAGTGGTTCCTGACATTTCAAATGGCTAAACACTGAGGTTGTTCTGGCAGCAGTGAAAGGAAAGTTTTCTCCTTTGAAACTGTTTCTGGTACCCAAAAAAAACAAAACCTGTGTAGAGCCACTGTAGATTATTCATTCATTCTTTCCCTCAGTGGTAAAGTATGCCTTCCTGGTTACCCTGGATATGAAAGGTGCCTACTTGTGTATCCCACTTCACAAAGCCTATAGAAAATCCTAAGGCTGACACCAGAATTATCAGTTTTATTTCACCTCCTTGCATTTTGACCTTTCTGCTCTGCCCAGAATTTTCACTGAGTGCATGGTCCGAGGCTTTGTGCACCTGAGGTTAAAAGGTAGTTTCAGTGGATGGTCCACCTCTGTTCCCACCTGGACAGCTTCCTAAAAGAGCATGCTGTTTGCTGGAGTTACAGCAAGTCATCTGTCACACTTTCCTTTCCCTTCTGTACCTCATCATGTCACTGAACCAACAGAAGTCAAAATGGTCTACTTCTCACCTCCTGAGAGGTATTTTTGGTACTAAGAGTCTTTCATTTAGGGAAAAAGAAACATTACCTGTGAGTTAGTTCTTCCTGAGATTCTCTGGAAATACTTATCTGACAGACAGAATGGTCAGTAAAGCCCTGGTTTCTCATTACTCACTATTCTAGTGGTTTCCTGGGCAAAACTGTGTGTGAAAACAAGGCAATGGTATGTGAGAAACCTGTGGAACAAGTACTGCCAGTCCTTGGAACCAAGAAATCCCCTTTCTCCTGCCATCTAGGAGAAACATATTTAGTGACTGCCCACGTCAACAGCAGTCTAGGCCTTCACATAATCCCACTGAAACTGAGTCAAAACATGTATTGGCCTGTGATTAACAGGGTCCATATATATTTTTTTCTAAAATGTGAGGCAGGTGGTCCAGCGAGTTCAAAGACAAATACATTACTATAAAGGATATAATGCAAATAAGTTATGCCCTTTGGACCTTCAAGTCAGTGCTCAACCCAGCAACATTTGTGATGCACCATATCAACAGGTAAGGGAAGAGTCACCCACTCCTTCTGTCTCTGTAGACCAGTCATAAAGCTTTGTACAAATATCTACAGGTTATCTACAGAGTCACTCAGTAGGAGGTAACTAAGCAGATAATTAATGGTGTTGCATTTTGTTTGTTTTGCGTGTGTGTGTGTGTGTGTGTGTGTGTGTGTGTGTATATATATATATATATATATATATATATATATATATATATATATATATATATGTATGTATGTGTGTATTGCGCAGACATGCCCCCCCCCCCCCCGCAAAAACATTTTTTTTTTGTTTGCTTTTTTATCTTTTGAGGATCAAATATTTGAGTTCAAACATATGTATCTCAGTTTGATGATATTTTGCTGAAATGTCATGCACCCATATGCATGTAAGTATGTATGTGTGAGGAAAGAGGGACGGGATTCTTTCTTAATGTTAAAAGGTGGAGCACACCAGACTTAAATTGTTCAAAATATGTGCTTCTCCCAGGTAGTTCATATGTTTAAGTAAGACCTTGTAGCTCACTGCAACTTGGTAACCCATTAAGAAGAGACTACATTGCATTTCAACCTCGAGTATTGAGTTCAAGGCCTGAAAGATTACAACTTATCACCTCACAGTCAAGTATTCTCTCTTCATGTAGTCTGTATATTGCAGGAGGACTAAAAAAAACACACCAGGAAGTTATATTACACAAGCAAATGTAGTATTATGTGTGGTACACCAGTCCATCACCCTCTTCTGTTCCTCAAAGACCTCCAGTACTTTTATGAATTGTTTGATCAAGGCATGGCTCTCTGTTATATTAAGAGATGCATGTCAGCAGTTTAAATCTGCCTCTGGACACCCTTATTTATGTTGTAAAACCTTTTCTGAAGGGCACTCTACATGCAAGTTCTCTAAGAAATCCCACTCCTCCTCCTCCTCCTTACAGCATCTATCATTTACCGTCAGGAAGATCCTGTTCAGCTTCTCTGGAATATAACAATAGTAGGGTAGATGCTGCCATGCAAAAGTCTTGAATTTCATTTACTTGATTACATATTTTGTATTCTTATTACTCCCTCTCAGACCCTATTATTTCTACCTGTAACTCTCTGTCCCCTTATTCCTTCATTTTGTGGGTCACTTTCCTGCTTTCTATTTGTCACCATTGTAATCAGCCATTGTCAGTCTGCACCATAGGTTCATACTAGACTATCTGCCCTGGGGCATTTATAAGCCTAGCCCGATTGTGTTTGGCTTATGCCACCCCTTGATTTGAGTATACTGTGCCCTTTTTAAAGTTTAGTGCCTCTGTCTAATAGTGACACAGAAGTAATCCCCGGGACAAACCTACGATCCCCCATCCACTCATCAAGATTCTTATTGAAGAGAGACAGTGAGGTGCTCTGCCTAACATGAATTGGAATTCTATTCCAGAGCGAAGGGAGCCTATGGGTTATGAATCTGTCCCTCCAGCATGTTCTATTTATTTCTGTGCTGAGGTTCAAGTCCCTCGAGCATGTGGCTCTAAGGGATTTAGATTTACTGAGGTGGAGCATGTCCATTAATTCTGGGTTGGACATAGCTTTATATGTCAGGCATAGATCGCCTCGAAGTAGGCGGTATGCAACTGAGTAGAGCTGGAGCTTTTTTAACCGAGCAGCATATGGCATCTGTTTGAGTCCTTTGATCCTCCTGGTCAGGTACTTTTGGGGTCTTTCTAATTGCTGCAGGTGTCGGGTAAGGTACATCCCAAAGGGGGCATTGTATTCTATGATGGGCCTGATGAGGGATGAATAAGGGGCACGATTACCTCTCTTGATCTAGATGTGAATCCTTTCATGATGAGGTGGGCTATGTAGAAGGTCTTTCTAACCACTTTGGCAATGTGGTTGTCAAAGGAGAGATTGCTATCAACTTGGGTCCCCAGATCCCTAATTACTTTCTCTGTACTTAATGGGTTACCACCTACGTGGTAATTTGTGGGCACATTGTTTTTGCCAAAGGGTATGACTATACACTTTTTGGCATTTAGCTTTAGACCATGGCTCTGGCACCAGTTATCCATCTCTGAGACCTTTTGAAGGATGTTTGTGTCAGCTGGAAAGTCGATTATGGCGCCCAGTTTGCAGTCATCTGCGAACTTGGTGAGCCATAGTCCTCCCACGTTGGCCTGTACCTCAGAAAAGTAAATACCAAAAAAGAGAGGTCCCAGGACAAAACCTTGTGGGATGCTACTTGTGACCGGTTTCAAGTCTGACATGGCTCCAGCAACTCTGACTCTGTGGGTTCTGTCTTTGAGCCAGTTTGCGACCCTTCTTGTGACATAGGGGTTTATATTTAGGCTGGATAGCTTATCTATGATGCCCGAGTGGGGTATTGTGTCAAATGCCTTTGCGAGGTCTAGATAGGCTGTGTGGACTACCTTCCCTTCATCTATGGCCTTGGTGACTGTTTCGAAGAAGTCGACCAGGTTCAAAAGGCAGGATCTGCCCTTGACGAAGCCAAATTGGGTAGGATCTAGTGTCTGTAGGTCCCCAATGTCTTTGTTTATGAGTTCCATGATGATCCTCTCCATAGCCTTGCATACTAGGCTAGTCAGGCTTATGGGGCGATAGTTTCCAGGGTCCCCAGAGGCGCCACCTTTGTGGAGTGGGACCACTGTTGCTGTACGCCATTCTTTGGGCACATATCCTGTAGTGAGGTTGAGATTGTACAGCAGTTTTACTTGAGGGATTAGTTCTTCTTGAGTTCATGTAGGACGCAACCCGGGATGCCATCTGGTCCCATGGAAGCAGTGTTTTTTGCTTTGGAGAGGGCGGCCTTCACCTGAGCATCAGAGATGTTTGGGAGGCTGCACTCTGCCGGGATAGATACTTGCTCTTTTGGGGGGGGGGGGGAGTTTGCACTGAACCTGTCTGCCAGGATATTGGCGATGTCTGTGGGTTCAGTGTATTTTTTGTCATTTAGAATCAACTCAGAACAAGTCTGGGAGTTGCATCCCAGGTTCCTAACATAACTGAAAAAAGCCTTATGATTGTCTTTAGTGTCCTGTGCAATTTTTCTCTCGAAGCTGGCCTTGGAGGATTTTATGAGGGATCGTAATTTTTTGCTAGTACTGATCAGAGATGCCTTCCCTTTTAGGGATTTTGCTCTATCATGTAGTAGCTTCCTCCTTCTGTTGTACAGTTTATTTATGGCTGGGGTCCACCAGACTGGACGCCTGCCTTTGGATGATTGGGTCTTGATTTTGTTTGGGATAGCATGATCCATACATTCCTGGAGATGTCCGTAGAATGTGTTTATATTGGATTCTGCAGTTTGGGGCGTAGTTTCCACTGGCCCTGGGGCCTTGAAGGATTCCACTTCAGTTTTGAGAAGTGTGAAGTTCGCTTTTGAGAAGTTTTCACTGTGGTTTTCTGGGCTGGGGGTGGGGTCGGGATGTGGATATCCAGTGAAATTAATTTATGGTCTGATCTTACCAATGAGGGATATACTTCTGGTATGGAGCATAGAGTCCCCATGTTGGTAATGATCAGGTCTAGTATGTTTTCCCCTCTTGTGGGAGTGGTGACTAGTTGTTCCATAGCATTTTAGTTTATAAATTCCAGGAACCTTTGGGCTAAGGTGCTGGGGCTTGAGTAATGCTCCCAGTCTATGTTTGGGTAGTTGAAGTCGCCCAATATAATGGTGTTCGGAGAGATCTTCGTGTTCTCCAATGTTTTCAGGAAAGCCGAGTAGGATTCCTGACATTGAGTGGGTGGTCTGTAGGATGCTATAAACTGAAAAGCAGTCTTGCCCACTGTCAGTTGCACATGGATGGTCTCCGATACTTCGTGCACTGCCACTAACCTGGAGGTGTGGATATCCTTGATAAATATGGAAACTCCCCCTCCTTTTGTGGTTCGGTCCGGGTTTTGGGGCCAAAAAGCATGATATGAGGTATAACCTGGTAGTGCTGGGGTGCTCTCTGGAGCCTTGAACCAGGTTTCTGTCACTGCACAGATATCGATGTTCTCCATATTGAGGAGAGCTTCGAGTGCATGCATCTTGAGGTTAAGACTTCTGGCGTTTAGCAGCATTATCCTTAGTTTATTGGTCCTTGTGCTGTCTATGGAGGTGGGTTTGACTTTTGAGCCTTGCCTAAAAAAGGCACTATGGGGGTGGCAAGAGCCTTTGCCAATATCCGAAAGCCCAGGGGTGACATGTGCAAGCCGTCCCTAGCGAAGCAACGTGGCTTGTCGAGCATCTCATCACAGGCTGACAGACACTGGATCCCCTTTGAATGACACCACAATTTTAGCCAATTGTTAAAATCGATCATTTTGTCTTTATACTGTGGCATCTTTCTAGGTGAGGGTAAGATGCTGCTCAAGGTCAGGGTCATACCGGCCTGGGCTACATGATCAGAGAGCTCCTCTATGTCTCTTTTGATGTAGTCGAGGGAGGTACGTCTCAGGTCATTCACGCCAGCATGTACAATGACTGAGTCATATTTGTATTTGCTTTGGAGTGACCTGAGTGCTTGCGTTATGTGGCGGATCCTAGCGCCCGACAGGCAGCTCACTGTGACCTTCTCTTTATTCAGCCTGGTGAGCGGGACGTCAGTGTGTCTGACAATAGAGTCACCTATTACAAGGGTATCAGGTGTGTTATTCAGCCTTAAGGGCTGTGACTGCTTGGCACACTGACTTTGTGCGCTATGTGTTGTATGTGTTTTGTTTTTGGGTAGCGTTTGCTTGGATGTCTGCTTTGGAGGTCTCTGTTGCTTAGGTAGATTTTTATTTAGAGCCTCCGAGTATGTTTTTGTGTTTTTATGTGTTTGGTTTGCTGTTGTGGTGGGACTATGTGATACTGGAATTGTGTTGTGTGAGGTTACCTTCTCCTCCTGACTGGTTACACCAGTTTTGAGATGAGAGAGCTCAGTCTCCAGTTTGGCTATATGGTTGCATCTCTCACATATATTTGAACCTGTTTGGAGGAGGAGAGGGTTGTCCGTGTACATGAGACAGTTGTAACATTGCCTCAAAATTCCCAGATTCACCAGCTGGACTGGAGAGGAAACCATTGACTGACCTTTGGACATTCTAGAGTAATATAGGGAACTGAATTAAAACGGACCAATAGGGGACAAGGTAATCGTAGAGAGTATAAGAGTAAGTAGTGCTTATGGTTTATTAGTACTAACTTGTAAGATTACTTATTTGGACCAAGTGAGGGGCCTTAGAATGAGAATATGGTGTTTAATTTGAGAGATAGAGCAGTTCTAAGGGAAAAAGTGAAGAGCAGACTTTGTGGAGCCAGGAATAGTTTAAACCCAATTAGGCGGCACTGCCCGATGTTGCGCTATGCGCAAAACTGCGCAAAAGAGGGTTTTAAGAGAGGGAGATCAAGGAGTATGGAATTGACCCAAAATGGCCAATAAAACTACAGTTTCAAGGCAGTAACCACTCCCACAGGGGCAGGCAGGCTGCTCAATGTCTATCACTGCCACTGATGAACACAGAGACTTCCCTTTAGCCCAAGCAAACAATGGCCTCCAAGAAACTTACAAACAGTTCAGAACAGCAAATCTGTATCTGAACTTTTTTAAATCTCAGAAAAGTGGGAAAAAAGCAAGATTTTTTTGTTTTTTGTTTTTTTAAGGAAAGCAGAGGTTCACAAGTATCAACAAGTTAGAACAGTGCAGTAAATGACCCCACACTTGAGTGCTAGGCCAGAGACAGATAAAATGCAAGTTTTAAGGAAAAAAAATATTTCAAAAATAAGTGCAGGCAGGAAATTCAGTAATCAGCTCTAGGTTGTGTTCTAAATACAGTTACCAACACAGAAATCAAGTTTAACAAGCCAGAAAATTCTCAAAAGTAGGCGGCAATGCAGAAAAACTTAACAAATAATCTGAAGCAAAATACTTAAAATCTCAAAAGTGGCTCCTTTCTTCTCTCAGCATTTTCTCCTCTTGGTGGGTGCTTCACCAACAGCCAACAAGTCCAGAAAGGCGCCAAAACCACGAGGCAATCGGGTTTTAAGAGAGGGAGATCAAGGAGTTTGGAATTGACCCAAAATGGCCAGTAAAACTACAGTTTCAAGGCAGTAACCACTCCCACAGGGGCAGGCAGGCTGCTCAATGTTTATCACTGCCACTGATGAACACAGAGATTTCCCTTTAGCCCAAGCAAACAATGGCCTCCAAGAAACTTACAAACAGTTCAGAACAGCAAATCTGTATCTGAACTTTTTTAAATCTCAGGAAAGTGGGAAAAACCTAATGGTATTTATTTCTTTTACTATTACTGGGGGGGGGGTGAGCATTCTCCTGTCTGAGATATCTTAATTTCATCCCATGTTGACAGTATCCTTCAGTATTGCCACTTCATCTCAGTAGACAATTCAAGCTCTTTTCTTAATTCATCCCATATTTTTGGAGATCTCTCTGTTGTTGTTTGTGACCAGTATTTAACTTCTGTTTACTTTCTTTTCCAGCTCCAAAGCAAGGATCTTTTTTTACCTATCCATTTTTTTTCTGCCTATTAAGACTAAGATCTCATTCCATTTCCTTAATTCAGGATCACTTAACAGTGTTTCTGCCATTTTAGTCATTTCTCTACCGATCTGTGTCTCATACTTATTTTCCTCAAATTTCAACAATAGTTCCCATGGTTCACTTCCCCTACGTAAATACCCTAATTTTCCCCAGATAATTTTCTTCATCTTAGAAAAAAAAAAAAAAACGAAGCAAAAAACTTCACCAAGCACCAGTTTATTCCAAATGTTGAGCGCTTTCATAAGAACAATGTCAGGCTTCTTCAGAGCCATTTAACATTGTTCTTACAAATGTGCTCAACATTTGGAATAAACTGGAGCTTGGTGATGTTTTTTGCTTCATTTTTTTGTTTTTCTAAGTTTTGGTTTTTGTTCTTTATCATTTTCTTCATCTGCCTGATACAGTGGATATAAAAAGTGTACACACCCCTGTTAAAGTGCCAGGTTTTTGTGATATAAAAAAATGAGACCGCAATAAATCATTTCAAAACTTTTCCCACCTTTAATGTGACATATAAACTGTACAATTCTGTTAGGGGAAAAACAATCTGTTAGGGGAAAAATATAAAAAATAAAAAATGTACAATAAGCTGGTTGCATAAGTGTGTACACCCTTAAACTAATACTTTGTTGAAGCACCTTTTGATTTAATTACAGCATTCAGTCTTCTTGGGTAGGAGTCTATCAGCATGGCACATTTTGCCTTGGCAATATTTGCCCACTCTTCCTTGCAAAAGTGCTCCAAATCTGTTACATTGCAAGGGCATCTCTTGTGCACAGCCCTCTTCAGATCATCCCATGGATGTATGTTTGGGGTCATTGTTGTGCTGAAAGGTGAAATTCCTCTTCATCTTCAGCTTCCTAGCAGAAAATTTTGGGCCAAAACTAACTGGTATTTGGAACTGTTCATAATTCCCTTCACCTTGACTAACGCCCCAGTTCCAGCTGAAGAAAAGCAACCCCAAAGCATGATACTGCCACCACCATGCTTCACTGTAGGGATGGTGTTCTTTTGGTGATGCGAAGTGTTGTTTTTGCGCCAAATGTACCTTTTGGAATTGTGGCCAAAAAGTTCAACCTAGGTCTCGTCAGACCATAACACATTTTCCCACATGCTTTTGGAAGACGATGTATTTTGCAAATTTTAGCCAGGCTTGGATGTTTTTCTCCATAAAAAAAAAAGGCTTCCATCTTGCAACCCTACCCATAGCCCAGACATATAGAGAATACTGAGATTGTCATCACACATAGTACACAACCAGTACTTGCCAGAAATTCCTGCAGCTCCTTCACTGTTGCTGTAGGTCTCTTGGCATCCTCCCTGACCAGTTTTTGTCTTGTCTTTTCATCAGATTTGAAGGGACATCCACTTCTTTGCAACATCGCTGTTGTCCCATATTTTCTCCACTTTTTGATGACTGTCTTCACTATGTTCCATGGTATATCCAATGCTGTGGAAATGTTTTTGTACCCTTCTGACTGATACCTTTCAACAATGAGATCCCCTTGATGCTTTGTAAGCTCTCTGCGAACCATGGCTTTTGCTGTAGCAGGCAACTGAGTAAATGTCAGGGAAAGTCCTACTAAGACAGCTGAACTTTATTTGGGGTTAATCAGAGTCTCTCTAATTGATGGTAGCTGTGTACCCAAGAAGACTGAATGTTGTAATTAAATGAAAATGTGTTTCAATAAAGTATTAGTTTAAGGGTGTGCACACTTATGCAACCAGCTTTATTGTACTTTTTTTATTTTTTCCCCTAACAGATTTGTTTTGTTTTTCAATTAAATTGTACAGGTTATAGGTCACATTAAAGGTGGGAAACATTTTTGAAATGATTTATTGTGGTCTCATTTTTTTATATCGCAAAAACCTGGCATTTTAACAGTGGTGTGTATACTTTTTATATCCACTGTATGCTACATCTGTTATTCTCAATACATTTTCTCTTTAGCATGCCTTCAGGGAGTCTATCATATCTGGTATACCTAAGACCCCTCTGTTGTTAACATCATGACTTCCTAAGTCACTCATGCTTTTTCCTCCCTCCCAAAAGTAATGTCAGCTGTTTTTTTTTTTTATCCTTTTTAAAATATGATTGTTTGGGCTTGTCCAAAACATGTGACCTGGGTAAAAATTCAATTGTAGAAAACACATTTGGATCACCTGCACTTTCTGGGAACAGTCTAACTTCAAGTATTTCCACCTGTTCATCTGCCCCTTGATTTTTTTTAAACACTTCATTTGTGATGCTCTGATTTTCCTCTACAATTTTACTGAACGAAATTCCCAGGTACTTGGTTCTTTCCTTCCACATCTCTCACTGTGCTATCCTTTTTGTCTTCTCCTCTAATATTTAGAGCCAGTGTCTGCATTTTTTTGGTTAATCCTGTAGTTTGAAATTTTACCAAAACTGTGCAGATGCAGCTATACTATACCAATGTCATTCTGTGGTTTTTGATAACACCAACATAGCATCTGCATGCAGCATAATCTTTCACTGTTTGGAGCTAAAGTTTTTAACTGAGAAACTTGCTGTTCCTTCTTTTAACTTGACCATTCAGGATAAGAATCAGAGAACAGTGGAAAGACTATTTCTAGTAGCCATTTCCTCTGACAGGAGGAGTTTATAACTGCAGGCTTAATGTATACAGATCCATATTTAATTTTCAATAAACACAGAATGACATTCTGAATCATTCCTTCCTTCCTGCCTAAAGTGGGTTGGGCTTTGCTTTAATCAACATGTACAGCACCCTCTTTTTTAATTACAATAGGTTCACAGGTGATTACAAAGCTAACTGCCCTTGATGGCAATTTTAATCCTAGCCAATAACCTGAGGTTAAACACTTCACATTATAAAGGGAAAATTATTTAACATATCATGGATGTGCAGAGACAGCTCAGAATGTATTATATTATGTTATATTATATAAGCTGGAGCAGGGCCTGGAGCAATCAGATCAGATTTTTATATCCATCTCAGGGAAGCAGAACAGATCAGTATCTAAAAAGTATTTTTCAAATTGACTAATTGTATCACCTTCTGTTATGTCTGCCATGGGAAGACGTGCAGTACAGTTCAAGGCACACTTGGGGCAGCCTTCGTTGCTATGGCATTTTTCAAGGATTTCTCAGATGAAACCATCTGTGAGGCTACCAGTTGGAGTTATGTCACAACTTTTCAAAGCATTATATACTAAGACATTCAGGATTAAGGCTACCTTTGCCTCTGCTGTAAAGGGCATACTGCAGTCCCTTACATAATTATTCCCAGTGTCGTGACTACTTTTTCACTGTATAGTAATTTCACATTCATTCAGAAATTTCCAGTAACAATTATTCTTATGACGGTCATAGTACACTTGTATCAAAGTAAGTTTAGCATGGTCGTAGCTTGTAAGAAGTGTTTCCTGCTTTTCTCCTCCTTCCTATACAGTCCTGTAGGTACTTTAGTTGATGTTTGCATTTTTTTCTTGTTTGATTGTCTACCTTGCAACAACCATGAATACTTGGAAATACTGTGAGTCTTGCTGAGGGTATTAAGTTTTTCAGTAGTTGAGGTGATGGCTTCTTACTGATTTTATTTCCATCCTCTTCAGGCAAATCAACATGTGCATTTATTAATGACTACATTAAAAATATGATGATAGGCCATGTTATCTGGTGACATCACTAGGGAAAGAGATGACTTTGCACATGGACTAGTGAATTTCCAACTCCTCTTGAAGTCTGGACATAAAACTAAAGTCTGTCTGCAAGTAAATGCCATTGATCTGTGTACGGATTTGGACAGTTTTATGATCAACATATTTGGTTTCATGATGAGTACCCTCTCATAAGTACACTTGTTGATCATTAGAATTATTTATTTTGTAGTTACATTGTTTTATCTATTAGAATCTGACATACAGAATGATTGTTAGATATGGGAGCGACTCTTCCATTTAATTTGTAACCAGAAATACACCTTGATATTTATTAGTGAACATCCAGACGTGCTTATGTGAAAAATGTTACTAAAATATTTCAGACTGTTTCAGAGATGTAACATTGCATCATAAGAGAATGCGGAATGTATAGTGCAGTAAATTGTATTACGTTTAGTTTCTGTAAGGTGGAGGTATGTGACTTCTCTTCAGGTTCGGGAATGTACAGTACATGCCCAGAACAGTATCCATATACATGGCAGTACATCAGAAGTAAAAATAAGATTAATTCATTTAAAAGTGATCATTTGTGTGACTGCAAATATATCATTATTGAAATCACCGTACTAACTGGGTCAAAATCACCTGTTCAATTTTAGTGTTAAACTAAATGTACGCCCTTAAGGGTAGCTAGGTAGACTTAAGGGCAGTATATACTAAATGTTCCCTGTGTACTTTCATGAAACTTTGACTTAGAACTGTCAGAGGATTTTTTAAATATTGTTTCCCACATATTGACTGATTGACATACTGGGCTGATGAATGAAGAGAATGAGACAGAGAGAAGGTTGGATGATGTAGGGGTAGTGAATCAGGAAGTGAAACAGATTAGCAAGGAGGAAGTAAGGACAGCTGTGAAGAGGATAAACAATGGAAAGGCTGTTGGTCCAAATGACATACCAGTGGAAGCATGGAGGTGCTTAGGAGAAATGGCAGTGGAGTTCTTAACCAGATTGTTTAATGAAATCTTGGAAAGTGAGAGGATGCCTGAGGAGTGGAGAAAAAGTGTTTTGGTACCGATTTTTAAGAATAAGGGTGATGTGCAGAGCTGTAGTAACTACAGAGGGATAAAACTGATCAGTCACAGCATGAAGTTATGGGAAAGAGTAGTGGAAGCTAGGTTAAGAAAGGAGGTGATGATTAACAATCAGCAGTATGGTTTCATGCCGGGAAAGAGCACTACAGATGTGATGTTTGCTCTGAAACTGTTGATGGAGAAATGTAGGGAAGGTCAGAAGGAGTTGCATTGTGTCTTTGTGGACTTGGAGAAAGCATATGATAGGGTGCCTAGAAAGGGGTTGTGGTACTGTATGAGGAAGTCAGGAGTGGCAGAGAAGTATGTAAGAGTGGTACAGGATATGTACGAGGGTAGTGTGACAGTGGTGAAGTCTGCAGTGGGAGTGACAGGTCCATTTAAGGTGGAGGTGGGATTACATCAAGGATCAGCTCTGAACCCTTTCTTATTTGCAATGGTGATGGACAGGTTTACTGATGAGATCAGACAGAGGAGGCCCCATGGACTATGATGTTTGCAGATGACATTGTGATCTGTAGTGAGAATAGGGATCAGGTTGAGGAGACTCTGGAGAGGTGGAGATATGTTCTAGAGAGGAGAGGACACTGTAGGTCAGCAGGTCTAAGACAGAATGTGGGTGTGCGAATGACAGGTAGGATAGAGGAAAGGTGAGGATGCAGGGAGTAGAGTTGGTGAAGGTGGATGAGTTTAAGTACTTGGGATCAACAGTTTAGAGTAATGGTGAGTGTGGAAGAGAGGTGAAGAAGCGAGTACAGGCAAAGTGGAATGGGTGGAGAAGAGCGTGAGGAGTGATTTGTGACAGACAGGTACCAGTAAGAGTGAAAGGGAAGGTCTACAAGAGGGTAGTGAGACCAGCTGTGTTGTATGGGTTGGAGATGGTGGCACTGACAAAAAGGCAGGAGTCAGAGCTGGAAGTGGCAGAGTTGAAGATGTTAAAATTTGCACTGGGTGTGACAAAGATGGACAGGATTACGAATCAGTATATTAGAGGGTCAGCTCAGGTTGGACGGTTTGGAGACAAAGTCAGAGAGGCAAGATTGCATTGGTTTGGACATGTGCTGAGGAGGGATGATGAGTATATTGGGAAAAGGATGCTAAGGATGGAGCTGCCAGGTAAGAGGAAAAGAGGAAGGCCTAAGATAAGGTTTATGGATGTGGTGAGAGAAGACATGCAGGTGGTTGGTGTGACTGAGCAATATGCAGAGGACAGGAAGAAATGGAAACAGATGATCCGCTGTGGCCACCCCAACGGGAACAGCTAAAAGAGAAGAAGAGAAGTTTCCCACATATTGACACTGGATGCAGATTTATATTCTCAGTTTGCTATCATATTTTATCAGGATGAATTAGTTTTTCATTTCTGTAAGGTCTGGAGTGAGTTCATATGTTCACTTGTCAAGCTAACAACCTACTGGCCTTCGAGAAGCTAGATTACTGTAACTCTTTGTTGAAATTGTCTTGTTTTCTTGTGTATCACTATTATATCTTATGGAAGTTTTTGACCAATGTCTTCTGTTAGTAAGGTGAAGGAAAATACTGAACTTGTAAGTGACCTCTCATACCCGCTGCAGGATTTTTACCTCTACACTAACAAGCTATTTCGGAAATCATCTGTAAACATTTCTTCATTACAGATCAGTCCCAGAAGACTGCAAAAATAAAACCTCTTCCTAACTATTAGGTGACAAGTAATAGGCCATATGGTGGGCTTGTCTTGCATTTGGACCTGGGATCCCACCTCAAGTAAGACTGTTACCTGTTGATCAAAAAACACTCGAGTATCAATTTGGTTCATAGTGAGAAACTTGGTAGCTGATCTGAAGATGTGCTAGTTTAGCATTACATAAGCAAAAATCATGTATATAAAATTTCTGTTAAGTTGAAATTTCCTTCACTGGAAATATGCTAGCACCCTGTCCCCCAAACAAATAACTGTAGTTTTTAATTGCATGCCATGAGAGTATTGCTAGAACATTTCCTACTGTTTCAAATATAATCACATATTGGTGTGGACTACTCATATTTACTGACTCAGTAAGTGTTATAATCCTATCTTCATTATGTTGGCACACCATATGAACTGTAAGCAAGCATTTATTAATGCTGAGTGTTGGTTTATGCCAGTAGTGTTTAGAAATATGTGGCCATAAAACACGCATTGTTCAGTGCCTGGCTTGACTGAGCAGCAGAAGTATTACTACTTATAGACAAGAATGTGAATGGCTGACTCAAGTCAGGAAACGTCATGTCCATCACCTGTAACCCGTTGTATCACATACAATTCTGAGTGCAGTGAAAGATTGCGGTCTTTAATTTCTACTTGATAACTACTTCATACTTTCTCATTTTTTTGACCACATGGATTATCACCACCAGTTTCACCAGTTTGGCTATAATATGAGGCCACAGTCATCTGGAGCTGATAATATTTCCAACTGACAGTTTTTTGAGGGCAAAGCTCTTGAGATAGCTGCCACAATATTTTAAACATCTTTGCTAAATCACAATACACATAATGACTCGGGGACCTACTTATTAATACAAAAAAAACCCAAACCTGCTCACCTTTTCATTATTTACATGCATTATATGGGTTTCTTTTTCACCTCACAGCAAGAGGTTCTCTGGTTTGATCCTAGGCTTGGGGTGCCTTCTGTGCGGAGTCTGCATGCCCTCCCTAAGGTCGCGTGGGTTTCCTCCCACATCCCAAAGACATGCTGTAGGTGGATTGGATACTCTAAATTGGCCCTAGGCATGCGTGTGTGCATGTGTGTGCCTTCCATGGAAGGTTGGGCAGTGGGCTGGCAACTCAACACTGTAAAAAAAAATAAAACACCACTGCCAGTCATGAGCGACCCCTAACCAGGAAAAGCCAAAAGAAGAAGATATGGGTTTCTTTTTAAGAATTATTCACTCCAAAATTACATAACTTGCTCAATTCCCACCTTCCCACAAACCTTACTCCTCCTCCTAAGATTTATTCTACACATATTGTTCCCACAAATTCCATTTGTTTCTGTGTAATTTACCCATTTCCTTATCTAAAAATCCCACTTTCTCTTCTGTGCCTCCTTTAAAATATTCAGTACCTCAGTTACAGTTGGTTTAGATTTTGATTTCCCTTTTTCTAAAAAGTGCTTTTTTGGTAGCCAACAGCAGTTAACATTGTATGACCTTACCAAATCTAGGCAATTTAGATCACATATTCCAGCTCAAAAAAAACATTTCCTTAGTTACAATTTAGTAACATTTGCTCCCCAAACAGTTCTGACATGTCCTCTGTAGGAAATTTTTAAAAATCTGCCTTCTCATTACACTCCCAAAAAACATGTTCCCATTTATCTCTTTTGTACACATCATAATGTATTTATGTACCCATGTATTCTGCTTGTGGTATAAAGTACCTATGCTAACATTTCTGAGCAAAATTCTTAAACCTGCTGGACTTTGTTGCATTCTTGGGAGCCATACAGATGCTCTCCCATTATTCATTTCTAAATTGTCTTTCCATTCTGTCCTCAGTCTTTTTTAACCTCACGTGTTTGACAATCTTTTCTAACCTATGACTGATTTTTATAACTATGTGATATTTTATATGCTGTACTAATTATCCCCTTTTTAAAAGCAGCTTTTGTTATTGATTCAGCCAAAGACTTTACCAGTTAGTCTTTCACTTATCACTCCCTTATCCCTTTCCTCTTTGCATGTATACTGATATCAATCTCTCAAGAGAAGACAGTCTCTAATCAGCAGTCCAAATTTCTATTTGACCTCATCTTAATCTGTTACCTGTACTTGCTGACATTCGTGTTTACCAAATCTACTTTCTCCATTCCCCTTTTGGCTTAGTTTTTAGAATATTTCAGCTGCTTTAAGAATATAATGTTCAGTTTGATTGCTATTATTCTCCAGGGGGTCCAACATCCAAAATTCTAATTTCTCCTTATTTCTGGAACTTCCCTGTTTTTTCATCATCCTTTTCCATTTGGATTTATAATCTGCTCTTCATGTCATGTATATATGAGCCTTAACTGCATAGCTCTAAGGTGTCCCCTTTAAATCAGGTAATCCTAATACATCTTGTTCTATGGGGCGAAGTAACTTATCTCACTAAACTCTTCCCTCTTCACCTCCTAAATAAATTCCTTCAATGCTTTATTGTCATCCACAACTCGTCTTCTGATTGATAAAAGTATGTCTGGCCTGTATATAAAACTAAAGGGATTAAACCATTTTCACTGCTTGTATCATGCAGTGGATATCCACAGTCAACAACTTCCATTTTCTCAGTTTTTGTATCATCTTTGGATTAGATTTTTCCCACAGATCTTTAGCTGCCATAATAGAAACTTTTTAATCAATATACCTAAATATTTCATCTTATGCCCTATAAATATGGGTACTGTTGACCCAATTCATGTGTGGGCACATCATGCACTGCTGTAGCCTTTGCTTTATCTTGATACCGCATCAAAATGTTCACAATACCAACATGTCCTTTTCGGGATTTTTCAAGTACAAAACAATAACACCTTCAGATAAAGCTAATATGTCTTGATTACCATAGTTATATCCTTGAATTTGTGTCTCTTATTTTCTTTGCCAATGGCTCTAAAAATAAATAAAGGGAAAGTAGACATCTTTGCCATATTCCTGTGTTTAAACACAGCTTGTCAGAAAGGAACCCTCCCAGCTTTATTCTGTCTTCTGACCCTTCATATATCCTCTACAATAACCTCATCATTCTGTGATTCCCCAGCATTGGCCCAGTAATCAAGGAGCCTCAAGCCTCACCACTGGCAACAGTGGGAAACGTACACACACAGTAAAGTGCAATTTCCCTTAACAGAACACAGAGATCACAGTCAGTCTGGGGCTGGTTTCTCCCTCTTTTTCCAGACCCCAACAAGACTCCCCACTGGTGCAGCTATAGGGTTGAGATCTTAGCTGAGTGGCCAAGACAAGATCTCCAGTGCCCTCTCTATCCAACTAGTACTTCGTGGCCTTCCCAAGTAGCTGACACACACACACTATTTGAGATTTGATTTATATACACACACATATTCCTGGGAAAGGCTGGCCCAGTTTACTAGCTATGCCCCCTTCTGGCCAGACTGTAAGATAGTTCCGACTGCCACCAGCTACTTTTTATCAGCTACTTTAAGGCCCTTAACAAAGGGTGTCCAATCCTACTGTGTAATGGTAACATAATCCAAATGGTGGTTTTACCAAATGCAGGGCTATTGGAGTGGGCCTGTGCAGTGTCACAAAATAGATATGCAAGTACTCTGAGCTTAAATATCTCTAAACAGACCAGTCACAATTGAAAGGTTTAAATATATGTAATAATAAATAATAAAAGAACATGGCAATACTCAGTAAGTAATCAGTTACATCAGAGTTCAAAATCACAGGAAATATTTAAAACAACATTGCAGGACAGTCTAAAATAAAGAAAGAAAACATGTAAGATGTTCTTCATCTCACATTGCTGCAGTCCTTACATATGGGTAGTCCGCTGTCCTCGGTCGGCCCGAATACCAAAGTATTAGGCTGACGTCGGTCATGGGCGCTCAGATCTGACATCAGAGCGTCAGGGTATAAAAGCGCATGACCGACGTCATATCCTCAGTCTTTTTTGCCGCATGGTCCGATGCAGAAGCAGCGTTGCAAGTGCCGTTCGGCGTTCTGAAATTTTCGTATTCTGAGTTTCAGACCGAAACCAATTGGGCTAAGTACCCCGTTGGGGAATATTTTTGTTTTTTCTTGCCTCAGTTAATTCCGGATGTCAGAAAAAGTGAATAATTGTATTTCTTGTGGGAAACAGATACCGCATAGGGATTATCACTCTCTTTGCATTCCTTGTTTGGGACCGGACCACGACGTAGTCGGGTGTCTGTTTTGTGCTAGGTTTAATAAGCGCACTATAAAAAGAAGGTTAGATTGTGCTAGGTTAGTCTTTGGTAAGCGGTGTAATTATAATATGCCGTCGGATCCTCCGACGCCCGCTTCCACGAAGAAGTGCAAAGACAAATCCTTGAAACCTAGTCAGGTTGATTCGTCCGTTTCGGACGCCAGTCCTGCAGAAACTACAGTGGAGCAGGTGGATCCGGCTGAAGTTTCTGTTGAGTTTCAGGGGGAAACTTTGATTTTGCAGGATGTGGCCCCACAGGAGTCAGGTCAAGCTGAAGGGGCCTCTCAGGTTACTGTTCTCCCTTCTATGCCTAAGGTGGTTAGGCCTTCTGCTACTATTTCTAAGGCTTCTTCTAAGGGCAGGTCTGTTTTGCCTTCCTCTGGTGTCCCTCCAGGTACTTCAGGGTCTGTGCCTAAAAAGCACATGCTTAAAATGGCAGAAGATTTGATTACTTTAATTAGAGGTTCTATGCCCCCTCCTGATAAGAGGCCCAGGGTGGAGCCAGAGTTGGAAAGTTTGGATCAGGCCTCAGATGACTCAGACTCTTCTGCTGAAGATATTCAAGATTTTCCCCCTTATTCGGATTCTGATGCAGAGGATTCCACTCCTTCTGCTTCTCCTCCAGAGGATTTTTCATTTTCAGAAACTCTGCATTCCATGAGGGAGCATTTTAAGTGGGAAGGACAGGATTTCTCTGATTCACGGAAGAGGCTTAGGGAATTCTTGTTTTTACCACAGCATAGACCCTTGGCTATACCTCCTGTTTTGGATGTTGTTCAAGATGTTTTCTCGGAGGCTTCCCTTAATCCAGATTCTTTGCCTCCTGCGCCAGTTAAACCGGACAGGTATTACAGGGTGCCTGAGGCTCATAAATATCTGTATAAGAGTCCTAGGGTGGACCCAGAAACTATTAGTCAGGGGCCTAAGGGTGTTAGAGCTTCTGTTGTAAAGAATTTGGTTCCTCTAGATAAGGAAGCTAGAGCTTTGGATAGATGGGGTAAGAAGGTGTATACCTCTTCTGCTTTAGCTATGAGGGCTTTAAATTGCCAATTTCATATGTTGAAATATCAGAATTTCCTCCTTTCTCAGCTAAAATCTAAAGTGGATGCTTTGGCAGAGAGCATAGAGTGTAAAGAATTGCAGGATTTAGTACATGTCTCTGAACAGGTGGGTAAGCATTCTTTGCAGTGTGGTTTTGATGCTGTACAGGCCTCTTCTAGGGTGGCTGTCACTGGTTCAGTTCTTCGTAGGCACGCCTGGCTTAAGGATCAGAATTTGTCCGAGCATGTTAAAACTAGAATTCTGGATGCCCCTTTACAGTCTGAAGTTTTGTTTGGTCCCCCTGTGGAGTCGGTTTTGAAGAAAATGGAAGACAAGTCTAAGTCCATGCAGACTGTTAAAGATTTTTTGCAGGTGCAACCTCCAAAGTTTAGTAGAAATTGGCCTACTAAGGGGTGGACCTACCCTTCTTCTGATTCTCAGTCTAGGGGTAGATCTAGACGTGGCAGGGGCAGAGCTCACAGTACATTAAGACCTAGAACTTGGAGTTCACCTGCACAATCTGCAGGTGAGGGCAGGGGCCAGTCCTTTCGTAAACAGGCCCAATGACCTGCATTTTCAGCTGCCAGATTCTTCTTCCCTGGCAGCTCCTTTGGGAGGAAAGTTAGCACTCTTCAAGCAAAACTGGCTTTTAGTCACCCAGGACAAATGGGTATTGGACATTATAAACCGAGGCTACAAGTTCTATTTCCATACTTTGCCTCCTTTCAAAGGCATGCCAGACGTTCCTCCTCAGCAAAGGATAGAGGCTCACAAGCAGATTTCTTTACTTCTTCGAATAGGAGCTATACAGCCAGTTCCCCTGTCGGCAGTGGGACTAGGATTTTATTCTCACCTGTTTCTAGTACCAAAGAAAGGGAACACGTGGAGACCAATTTTGGATTTATCTATCCTCAACACTTATCTGGACATTCCAAAGTTCAAAATGCTAACGTTACAACAGCTTTTACCTCTGTTGGGAAAAGATCACTGGATGGTAACTCTGGATCTCAAAGAGGCTTATCTTCATGTTCCTATCAGGCCCAGTTGCAGGAGGTACCTGCGTTTTCGGGCTGGAAATTTACATTATCAGTTCTCTGCATTGCCCTTTGGCTTATCTACTGCGCCCAGAGTGTTCACAAAGGTTCTGGCTCCAGTGATAGCCTTTTTCAGGTTAAGAGGAATACAGATTTATCCTTATTTGGACGATTGCCTGATTATTGCACAACACAAAGACGAACTTCTGCATCATCTACAGTATGTGATGGTAGTGTTAAGATGCCTAGGGTATTCTGTGAACGAAACAAAGTCCAGTCTAGTACCCTCTCAGGACATGTGCTTTCTGGGTGTGAGACTGAATACAGCTTCCCAGATGGCCTTTTGACCCCGGACAAACAAAGAAGCCTTTCTCTTTATTTCCATCAAATGTCTCTACAGTCCAGGCTGACTGCAAGGACAGTCCTTCAAGCCTTGGGGTTCATGGCATCTTGTATTCTGGTGCTTCCCAATGCCAAACTGCATATGAGGAAGCTTCAATGGTATCTCAAAAATGTATGGACACAACACTGCCAAGATCTAGACACTGTCATTCAGATAATACCTTGCATTCAGAAAGAATTTTTGTGGTGGGCTCAGGAATGTCACCTAAACAAGGGACTCTCTGTGACCCGACCAGAGGTGAGTCAGATTCTAACGACAGATGCCTCGGACAAGGCTTGGGGAGCACACCTCAATGGAAAATGGGTGCAAGACACGTGGCCTGTCAGACTTCAACATTTGCATATCAACTTGAAGGAGATGTTAGCAGTCCAATTTGCATTGATGGCTTTCAAGGATTTACTTCACCCAGGACAGGTGTTGATTCAAACAGACAACACTACTGTCATGTGGTATATCAACAAGCAAGGGGGAACCCATTCGTACCCTCTTTGCAGGCAAGCGATGATTTTGTGGGAGACTGCTCTCAGTTTACACCTCAATCTTCAGGCAAGGTTTCTACCAGGAGCACAGAACTCCTTAGCGGATGTGTTGAGCAGACAAATTGTGGATACTCCCGAGTGGAAACTGGATCCTCATGTGTTTCAAAAGTTGACAGTGTTATGGGGGACTCCAGACATAGATCTGTTCGCTTCTCCACTAAATTACCAGTTGCCAAAGTTTTGCACAAAAATGTTTCATCCCACAGCTTGGAAGGTGGATGCTCTATCATTCAATTGGAGCAATCTTCATGTCTATGCCTTTCCACCTCTGCCTCTCATTCCCAAGGTACTCCTGAAGGCCAGAATAGACAAGCCATCCATGATTCTGATAGCGCCGGATTGGCCTCAACAGCACTGGTACCCACTACTGAGGAGTTTGGTATGGGAGCCTCCATGGCCTCTGCCTTTGATTCCGCATCTTTTGTCTCAGGAGGGCAATCACTTCCTCAATGTCAAGATTCAGTCTCTGCATCTCACAGCCTGGCATATTCTGTTTTAGACCCTGGAGGGTCTCAGCTTCCACAACAAGTTTTGAATGTTATTTTGGAGGCCAGAAGGCCTAGTACAAGGAAAGTTTACACTGATAAATGGAGGAGATTTTTTCTTTGGAGCAAAGCGAAGGACTTTGATGTTTCCAAGCCTGATTTAAGTGTTTCTCTTCAATATCTTACTGAATTATTGGACAAGGGTTTGTCTTTCTCCTCGATAAAGGTTCATGCTACAGCCATTTCTGCTCACTATAACTGTGACCCTCCTTTCTTTTCCCATCCTTTGTTTAAGCAATTTCTTAGAGGGGCAAAGAACATAAGACCCCCACGTAGAGCTCCTACTCCTGCTTGGGACCTCAATTTTGTGTTGGAAAAGCTTACTCTACAACCTTTTGAGCCTGCAGCTACTGTCGAGTTAAAGTATTTATCATGGAAGACTGCTTTTTTGTTGGCCATTACCTCTGCAAGAAGGGTTTCTGAATTACAGGCCCTTATGGCAGTGGAACCTTTCCTGATTTTTCATAAGGATAGGGTATCTTTGCGTACTAATCCTTTCTTTATGCCTAAAGTGGTTTCTAGAGTGGCCTTGAACCAAACTATTCATTTGCCTACTTTTTATGCAAACACCCAAAATAAAGGGGAGAAGATTTTGCATACTTTGGATATTCACAGGCAGTTACGTTATTATTTGAGCAGAACCAAGGGGTTCAGGCAGTCTCAGCAGTTGTTTGTTTCTTTTGCTTTGGGTTCTCAGGGAAAACCTGTTTCAAAACAAACTATTTCTAAATGGATTGGGTTTTGTATTTCTTTCTGTTATTCCCATCATGGTAAGGAGATTCCGGCTGGAATCAGACCTCATTCCACTAGAGCTACTGCCACTTCTACTGCCTTTCTAAGGGGTAGCTACAAAGATATTTTGGAAGCAGCCACTTGGAGTTCAGTACATACTTTTTCCAAGCATTACCACCTTCCTCTTTATTCTAAGTCTAGGGCTGGATTTGCCACTGCAATATTACAGGGCATTTTAGCAGCCCCTAATGCTTTATGATTTTGCCATCCTCCCTTTACCTCTGCTTTGGGATTCTACCCATATGTAAGGACTGCAGCAATGTGAGATGAAGAACATAGTACAGTTTTGTACCTACCATAAATGTAGATGTTCCAAGATCCACATTGCTGCAGTCCAATTTACCCTCCCTCCTTCCCCTCTGTAGTTTGGCATGGTTATATGGTTTGGGTGATGGTTGTTGTTGGGCATGTTTTTGGGAGGTATCCTGTTTTTGGGCTGTGGCCTTTCTTTTTGGGCCTTCTGACATCTGGGGCAAGAAAAGACTGAGGATATGACGCCGGTCATGCGCTTTTATACCCTGACGCTCTGATGTCAGATCTGAGCGCCCATGACCGACGTCAGCCTAATACTTTGGTATTCGGGCCGACCGAGGACAGCGGACTACCCATATGTAAGGACTGCAGCAATGTGGATCTTCGAACATCTACATTTATGGTAGGTACAAAACTGTACTTTATACTTTACTATATTCGTATCTGAACCTAAAAGAGTTATTATGCCCTAAAACCTTACTTACAGAACAACAAGCAGGCAGAAGTGGTGATGAGTAGATATTGTCAGGTCACAGACAAAATATAAAATCACATCTTTCTCTCTCTCAGAGAGTTATTAAATTAATATCAAATATTACTGCTGGGTTAGCTTGGATGACATCACTTTTTGTCACCTGAAATTAGTTCCCAAGCTAAACCCCCAGTGTCAGAAACTACCAACATTTAACATCTCTCTGTGAGAATGCATAGCCTTCAGATGTTTGCAACAGCTAGAGGACATAAAACAATAAAATACTTACACAACAACACAGAGAGTCCCCTAATGTAGACATCCTGTCTCCTGTTGACTGAAACTGAAAGATAGCTTTTATAGCATAATCATAAAACAATTTAATTTCAACTATTTTCTTGACGTTTTGCAAGTTAACCTTCTATGTTCCACTTTCCACTGTTAAAACATATACATTTACACAATTACAATACTTTATGTACATTTCTATTCTAAGCCAGCAGAGCATGCTGTGGTTACATTTTACCTCAGTATATATACAGTTCTAACACAATTGTAGCACAAGTATCTTACATGAAGCATGTTGGCATTCACAAATGACACATAACCATTTCCAAAATTCCAGATGTCAGTACTGGCAGTATCTCCTTCTGTCGCACTTCTATATAAATATTAATATTCTCAAATGACATATACTTATTTATAAACTTCCAGATAGCTGGGCTAGTTAGTATCTCCTGTCCAAAGAAACAAGAACAGCACATAGGTAAACCAGGCAGAATACAAAATGCAAAACAGTAGTAAAAATCCAAAACTTTGTAATTCTTTTCCTGCTTGGAATAAACGCTGCATTTTACCTCAGTGTTTCCAGGTTTTGGATTATATCTCCTTCTGTTATATTTATGTATAAATCATATTACTATTCACAAATGACAGAATTATTTACAAAATTCCAGCTAGCTAGGCTGGTAGTATTTCCCTTTGTCACATATTCTATCTGGGAATGTAAATGCTATCATTACTCTGCTCATAGAATCCCAGTTGAGTCTACTGAATGCTTTCTCTGCATCAAACCTGCCAGCAATAATGGTGATTTCTTACAGTTTGCATCCCTCTTGATCATTATTGTTCTATTTATGTTGTCAAATGTTTGCCTCTCCTCCACAAAGTCAAATTGATCGATATCTATTAATTTTGGAAACCCATTTGCCATTTCTTATCTAATAAAGACATGATAACTTTATGATCATGTTTTAAAATTTAAAGAGGTCTAAATGAAAGTGGATCTGAAAGATCTTTACTCATTAGGAAATACAGCAACTACAGCTTTATTCCATGATGCTTGTACCCACCCAACCCCTTTTCAAATACTGTTAAACAAATCCTTCAAGACCATTATCACTTCCATCCCAACTTTCATAGATATATTATTATGCATAAGCATTTTATCTCATCTCTTCCTGTCTTAGCTATTAATTGTTTAGCTTCATCTTCCTTTAACATTAGCATAATTAAGTCTTCCATAAATGTGTGCCTTTTCTTGGTTTCCACATTCCTCTTTTTTATACAGATTTTCATAAAATTTCTGAAATATCTGTTAATACCTCTGTAGGATCTCTGGTTATTTTTAGAAAACAGACTACTGTCTATTGCCTAAGTCATTTTGCTAAATGTTTTTGTGCTCTGGAGTTATCAAAAATAGTTGCTTAACAGCAGCCTTTCTAAACTCATGCATATAGCCCAAATACCACATTATTTTCCCTTTAGCAATCTGCAGTTGTATTGTTAGACTCCCCTTATACTTCAGTACTTTAACCTTTGTTAAACCATCTAAATAATTCCTATTAATTCTTTCCCACATCTATTTCTGTTTTATTTCTACTCTGTTTTAATTTCCATTTTTATTTTATTCCACTCACTAATTATCACTTGTGAAGAAGTTTCTATCTTCCCTAATAATTCTTGAATCATTTCTGCTACAGGTTTCTTAAATTCCTCTTTTTAAGAGATAAGTAGGAAAGCACTTGTTTCATTTGTACATCATTGCCCTGTGTCTTTTTATTAGTTTTTATCATTGCATGATCACAAATAGCCATTGAATAAGTGTCAATGTTTTCAATTGTGTGCATGCTCCAGTGAGATATAATTTTTATTTAGCATAGCACAATTAATTGCACCTTGGGGAATGTTATATAAATTCTGAGTTCCTACTATGGAGTTCAGATCTTCTATACCAAATATCTTCATATTTCTTTAGAAGTCTACACTTTTTTATAGTTTCCCATATATGTTATATTTTTGCTTATATGTCCTCCTGATACAGCATTACTATTGCATATCAAGTTCTAGTACCTACTCATAAATAATAATCCCTATGAAAGCTGGATATTTCTCCCAAAATTCTCTTACTGTCCATAATGGCAGGTTTAGGTGGAATATAAATACATGGCAGCCTAATCTTCCTCACCTGTCAATAACCACTACCATAAATCTGATACTGGCTTTTTCCCCTCTTCTGTCACTATTGGAGGCCATTAAACAACAAATATTATTGTTATTCCCCCTTTCCTTTGTCCCTGATATTCTGCTAAATGTCCTTTCTGAAATTCTTTCTTGGTGACATTTCTGAACTCATTTCTTTCCAAATGTGTCTGCTGCAACATTGTTATTTGCACCCAAACTTGCCTAATATAATTTAATACCCTTTGCTTTTTGTGTATACTTTGAAAGCCATTTACATTCCATGATAATATGGTCAAAGTAGCCATTATGATATAAAGCTGTTGCTCCCTATTGCTTGGCAGATGTCCTTCCTTAAGTCACTTTTACAATATCTCACTGAGGTAACCTGAAAATCCTGCATATAACATGAGCCCCTGGGCTTATGGGTACATAAGTGGACATAGGGTAAAATTCTCAGACTATCTTGCCACCAGTGTGAATGCAGGATCTTTGCTCCTGCCAGTCTGCTTTTCACATTATTGGCTGCTACCATTACCTATACTCACTCAGATAAGTGCCCCATTGGGGAACCTTCTTTGTCTTGTATTTTTCTTTGAATGGTTTGTTAATATCAGCTAAGAGAGTGAAGTGTGACTGAGATAGCAAATACCTTATAAGGACCTCCACTGTCAGTGCTTATTTTGTAAGGGGCTGAACACAATTACAGAAACTGTCAGACCTGTCAGTCATTTGTTCCCAAAACTCTCCATGCTCACCTGTCTTTGCTGAACACATACTTAGAAACCAGTGTCTGAAGTGCCTTATACAAATCAAAATAACGGAACCCTTGCCCTCAGAAATCCTGCTCATACCACAAAAGAAGTTCAAAAAGGCTAGGTCTGAACAGTCTGTTGCCCAGTATGATTTGGATGCACCCACTGAGATGCTGCAG
The DNA here is from genome assembly GCF_019279795.1 of Protopterus annectens. Taxonomy (NCBI): domain Eukaryota; kingdom Metazoa; phylum Chordata; order Ceratodontiformes; family Protopteridae; genus Protopterus; species Protopterus annectens. The sequence continues at coordinate 331,952,257 of NC_056748.1, forward strand.
CAATCCATGGTACATCTGACTCCTTTTCAGGAAACTGCTACCACAGTCCTGACAGAGGCTGGTAAGGTGTCTGACTCATATGTCTAATGAGACTGTTCAGGTATGGTGTCTGACTCATATGTCTAATGAGACTGTTCATACTGATATGGATGAGAAGGGGGAATCAAGGGTGACTGTTTCAGAGGGACTGGAGGTCATTTATCAAATCCTTGTGTGGAAACGGTACCCTGACCTTTGGCCATGGTTAGTCAGGGTTCTGACCCACAGTACTTTGTGAGGGCAGGCTTCACCTCTAAGATAAAGAAATGGAAAACTAAAAATGTTTCTTCTGTTCAAATGTCTCAGGAAAAGGAATGTAAAAGGAGTTTTCACAGGGTCTATATAAGACCTTTTTGTCTTTGAAACCCCACTTAATTCCTTTCACAGCCTTCACTTTACCTCCCCTATTAGAAGAGAGAATATATATTCATATGAGGAGGAGGAAACTGATTCTGATGAACATTCTTTAGCTTATTCATCACAGATCCATTTTCCTGGTCAGCTTGCCTCTGATGATGACACCTTGTCACGTGACTCCCCCATTGGGGAAACAATAACTAAAATGATACAGAGCTTTGAATCCAAATAGATATGTGATGTAAAACATGATACTATAACTTTCTGGACATAGGAGCTCCTACTCCTTCTCCTGTCATTTCAGTCTTGGAAGCCTTCCTGAATTCCTTTCATCCATTTCTACTTCTGATTCCCAGATTCCACCAACCAACAAGCCTTAGAGGTTTTACAAGGTATAAGAGGACCTTACGTTTCTTTACAAAAACCCTGCCACAGAGCCTTCTACCTTTTCCATTTCTGCTAAAAAAAAAAAACTACTGTGCTTCTGCCAGTAGCGAATGTTTTACCATTAGGATTATCAAGGAGAACAAAGGGAGGGGATCAAGTCCTACCAGCTGTGCAGGCATGGGAAGAAGTTTTATATTTCTACACCACTTTCTTTCAGAACTTTTAATTACCAAACTCAAGTGACAATATCCTTTGTCCATTTTAGGGGAGCTAAATAAGACTATAGCTAACCTTGAGGCTTCTGATTCTAAGCAAAAAGTGATTTCCATACCTGGGCAAGCTACACACATTGGTAGGCAAAGTAGCTATGATTCTGCAGATGTTTCTTCCAGGGCTACTACTACTGAATCAGTTATTAGAAGATTTGCTTGGCTTTACCTGCAGTCCCTTCCTGAGGATGTAAAGGTGAAGCTCCTGGATTCTCTCCTTCACAGGGACCTTTTTTGTGGATCTTCTGCAGCAGAATTTTTCAAGACTCTGCTAGAGAAGGTCAAAATGATGCAGAACTTTAAACATTTTTCTCACTTCCATGCCTAAGTGTCAAAGAAAGTACCCATTACCATTTCCTTTGTCTGCAAGTTTCAGAAACCTTCTCAGAAGGGTAGGAAACAGCCCCAGAAAATATTTCATGATAAGCCTACCAGAGATTCCAAGTCTAGAAATGCTTTCCACATTTGACTATCTGGTTTCATCTTCCTCCCTATTCAGTTCAGGAATTCCCTTCTCAGAAAAGCTAACCTTGTCCTTTTCAGCTTGGGAATTCATTACTACAGAAAAATGGGTATTATCCATCATTCAACAAAGTTTCAAAATGTCCAGGAGGGAAATCCCATCACTGAGGGGTATTCTCCTCCTCCTCTTTCCTTCCAAATAAATGCACCAACTTCTTCCTCTCTTACAGGTTCTCCTTGACCAGTCCACCCTAGAACAGGTGCCATTCCAGCAGACAGGAAGATGCTTTTATTCAGCACTTTTCCTGGTCCCCATAAAGAGGGTATTCATTGACCCATTCTGGATTTATTACACCTCGCCACCTTTCTGGTGCTGCCATCTTTCAAGATGCTATCACTGCAAACTCTCCTTTTTTCATCCTTCTTTAGGCCTTTCTGGACTTCATAGATTTAAAGGATTCATATCTGTATATTCCCATTCACCCCACCTGCAAAAAAGATTGTCAGGTTCTATGCCTTTTCACCACACTTTCAGTTCTCTGATTTACCCTTCACTTTAGCCCAGGTTCTTCACAATGTGTCTCGCCCCAGTGATTGCTTTTTGCAGAACTCAAGGAATATAACTTTTTCCTTACCTAGACAACTTTCTTATTAAAGCTACCTCTCAGGACATCCTACACCTGCATCTCAGTTTCACAATTTTACTTCTGGAGAGACTGAGATTCACTCTCAATCTCCAAATATCTTCTCTAAACCCCTCACAGGATCTGTTTTTCTAGGTTGCATACTGGATACTTGGGTGATGACTGTTTTTCTCCCCCAAAAGAAAGTGCAGTCCCTTTCCCGCTTCTTCCATTTCCTTCTCCCCATCAGTATACTCCTGCAAGGGACATTCTAAGATCCCTGGAATACATGGCAGCAACCATTTCAATGGTACCTTTTGCCCAGTTACACATGAGAAATATCTGGTGGTACCTGAAATCTGTATGGTCTTATCACTGTCATCCATGGGACTTCCAAGTCCCACTCTTGTCCTTTTCGAAGAAAGAGTCATAGTGGTGGATATTCCAGCTCCAACTAAATCTGGGACTTTCTTTTCACCCATCCCTCCCAACCAGGAACTGCACACAGATGTATCAGACCTGGCTTGGAGAGCCTAAACAGGCTATCTCATCAGTTCAGGGTTAATGGTCCTCCAGGCTGGTGTGGAAGCCCATCAATGTAAAAGAAATGAGGGCTGTTATTCAAGCTCTTTGGGTATTTTCTCACTTATTGAACTCAGACACTCTCAGGATTTTTAAAGAAAACACCACAGTAATGTGGTTTATCAACAAATGTTGGGGTGGGGGTGGGGGGTCAAGTCCTACCAGCTGTTCAAGCTAGCTCTTCTAAGCATGGAATCAGGCTATAAAGGCAAATCTGGCCCTTTGAGTGGTGTGCATCCCATCTAAATATGATGTACTCAGATTTTCTAAGCAGGTCCATGGAAGACCTTCACAGGTGAATGCTTAACACGGAGAGATTCCTGGACATAGTCCACAGATGGGGTAATTCCCAAATAGACCTGAACAGACAGCACAAGATATTTTGCTCCAAGACTCCTTGTGCCCTGACCAGGAGGATGGATGTCATGTCTTTCTGCTAGGAGTAGAAGTACCGCTATGCTTATCCCTCTCTCTCCCCATTCCCAAAGTTTCTATTGAAGATCTAACAGGACAGACCATAAATCTTGTTGTTGACTCCTTTCTGGCCTAGGCAACATTGGTTTGCCTTTCTTCTCCACCTAGCCAGGGACAATAAGTACAACTTACCCTACAAAGTGGACTTATACAAAAAAAAAAAAGGCTCTCTGCTTCATTCCAACTTACAGGCTCTCAGCCTAACACTGTACATGATAGGATTTTAATCCCTTTCAGAGACCAGTCTTCTGAGTATGTACTTTAAGTGCTCCAGGAGGTGAGAAAATATGTCACTAGAAAGTGTTATATCTCCAAATGGGACTGATTTCTATCTGATGTCATAAAAAGAATGAGAACCCCTTCAAGTGGGGGCCCCCTACAACTACTCAAATATGGACTGCCTTCTCCTCTGTTAAGGCACACTTATTTGCTATCTCAGCCTGCATGCTGCTTAATTCCCACTTGCTTTCAAGAGTCAAAGTCAAGCAGTTTCTAAAGGGCATCCTTTGCTTGTAACCACGGGGGCAGGGGGCTATTCCGCCCTCCTTGGATCTCACTTGCCACCTTTTAAAATTGAGGCCTCTGCATCCCTAAAGTTTTGTACTTGGAAAACAGTTTTACTGGTGGTCTTTATGTCTGTCAGAAGAGTTCTGAGTTTCAAGCCCTTATCCCACATTTGTTCTTTTATTTTCCATAAGGATAAGGTCCCTGTTAGGGTTAATCTTAATTTCATGTCCAAAGTGGTCAATGAACTGTCTCTCAGTCTGGCTGTTCAGTTACCTTCCTTCTTTCCAAACTCACAGAACAGAGGTTAGAGGCTTCTGTACTCCTTGAATGTACATAGACAACTGAGATTGTATCTTGATAAAACCAACAGCATTAAGAAAACAGACCAGTTTTTTGTCTCCTTCCAGGAAGACAAGTCAACAATCCAGTCTCAAAGGAGACAATTTCAAATGGATCTCTAAATCCATTTTTCTTCTGGAATTCCTGCCAGTCCTTATATTCACCTGTGAAAACAGACCCCCCCCCCAGTATCTTCCTCTGGTGCTTTCTTCTAGAGCATTTTTTCAGAACCATTCTAGAAGCAGCAACATGGTTCGCTGTACACAACTTCACTACACATTACAGAATATATGACTTTTCTAGACCATCAATAACTTGGCCAAATCTGTAATTGTATTATAAAACAGCTCTCCTGTCTCCAGACCATCCACCCTTTCCGACTTCTAAGCTTTGGGAATCACCTAATAGTACTGGAATACTGCAACAGTGATCTAACGAAAAGCATTGTACAGTTGCATAAGAACTTGCCACAACAGTATGTTTTGTACTGATCAGTTTTGCAGTGTCGCATCCCTTTCAGTTTCTACTTATATCTCCAAGCAGCTGACCAAGGGAGAATCAGATGTTCATCGTGTTTCACTGTTGCAGTCATTACACTTGGGTTATCCTGCTGGCAGGCTACCCGCAGTCGGCCAGAGTTCCAAAGTCTAGGTCCGGCGTCGGTTGCTATCGCCTCTTCCCTGACGTCAGTGCGCCAGGGGTATAAAAGATGCAACCGACACTATTTTCTTCAGTCTTTCTTGCCGTGCGGTGCCCGAAGCAAAAGCAGTTCACAAGTGCCAGTCGTCCGACTCCTGAGATTTTCAAAATCGAGTTTCAGAACCGAAGTCTTCAATAAAGCTAAGTACCCCGTTGGGGAAACTTCTTCTTGCTTCAGACCGATGTCAGTAAAAGTTAACAATTGTATTTCTTGTGGGAAGCAAATACCTCATAAGGATTTTCACTCTTACTGTATTCCTTGCTTAGGCCCTGATCACGACGTTACTATTTGTCGGTTTTGTGCTAGATTCAACAAACGCACTATTAAGCATCGGTTTGATTTTGCTTTACATTACTTTAACCGGAGATTTAACTATATAATGCCGTCAGAACAACCAACGACCGGAATTCATAAAAAAATGCAAAGACAAGGAAAAGGACAGGCATCCGAGGTCCAAAACCGATGACAAAGTCTCTTCTAGGCCAGTCGCCGGTTCTCAGTGAGGCACTTTCGCAGCCCCTGACACCCGCTACCTCAGAGTCACAGGCTGTATCCCACTCCCATGTGGAGACACCTAGGCCTCTGGAAACTCAAGGTATTGGGCCTGCAGAAACGATTCTCTCAGATGGGTCCGGAGCCGTTGAGCAGGCATCAGCTTCTGAGGGTGTTTTCAGACCTTCACAGCTTACTATTAAGTCCTCTGCAGCAGCCAAGGCAAAGTCAAAATCACCATTAAAGACAAGAAAACAAGTACAGCATTCTCCAGGACAGTCATCCATGCCAAAGAAACAGATGCTTAAAATGGCCGAAGACTTAATTACTTTGATCAGGGGTTCCCATCCCCCCCTGGTAAAAGGCCTAGGCAGGACACTGACTATGATTCCTCTGACCAGGTTTCTATTTCCTCTGATTCCTCTTCAGATCAGGGATATTTTCTCCCTCCCTATGAGGATTCTGATGCAGAAGAATCTATACCTTCAGCCTCTCCACCTGAGAATTATTCTTTTGGGGAAACCCTGCACACCATGAGGGAGCATTTCCATTGGGAGAGCCAGGATTATTCAGAATCCAAGAAAAGGCTCAGAGACTTTCTTTTATTGCCTCAGCACAGGCCCCTGGCTATCCCCCTGTGCTTGATATTGTTGATGATGTTTTCTCTGAATCCAGTCTGTCTTCTGATTCTTTACCCCCTGCACCAGTCAAGCCAGACAGGTACTACAGGGTCCCTGACTCTCATAAATTTCTTTATAAAAACCCTGCTGCTGACCCAGAAATAATTTCTCAGGGTCCCAAAGGGGTTAAGGCTTCCACTACAAAAAATCCAGTTCCCTCTGATAGTGATTCTAGAGCTCTGGATAGATGGGGGAAAAAGTTTACACTTTTGCTACTTTGGCTATAAGGGCTTTAAATTGCCAGTTTCACATGCTTAAATATCAACAGTACCTCATGTCTTTATTAAAACAGAAAATGCTTACAAACTCAGAAAGTCCTGACAGTAAGGAAATGCAGGATTTATTGCATGCAGCTGAACAAGTGGGAAAGCATACTCTTCAATGTGGATTTGATTCATTAGAGGCTTCTTGTAGAGCCGCAGTTACAGGCTCTATCATTCGCAGGCATGCTTGGTTAAAAGAACAAAGTTTACCTGAACATATTAAAGTAAAATTATTGGATGCTCCCCTACAACATAATACTTTGTTTGGTGTTAAGGCAGAAGAAGTGTTAAAGAAAATGGAGGATAAAGCAAAATCAATGCAGACAGTGAAGGATTTCTTACAGGTTTAACCACCTAGGTTTAGCAGAAACTGGCCTTCAAAAAATTGGTTCTTTCCGGTGTCAGACAGGCCACAAAGAGGCAGATACATATGCACAAGAGGCAGATCTCAGCCCCAAGGCTCCTACAGACCTAAACAATGGGGTGATTCAGCCCCCAAAGGAGGAAAAGACAAATCACAGCCTTATAGGAAACAGTCCCAAATGACTTCCCTCTACAGATGCCAAGCACTTACCTTTTGGCAGCACCCTTAGGGGGAAAGCTAGCACTTTTCTCACAAAATTGGCACATAATCACCCAGGACAAATGAGTACTGAATATTGTTTCTCAGGGTTACAGGTTCCACTTTCACACCCTTCCAAAATCAAAAGGTATGCCGGACCTGCCACAAAACCAATGGGCAGAGGCACAAAAACAAATTACTGCTCTTATGGATATGGGAGCTATTCAAAGAGTACCACTTCAAGAACAGGGACAAGGATTTTACTCAAGACTTTTCCTGGTACCCAGAAAGGACAAAGCCTGGAGACCAATACTGGACTTGTCAATCTTAAATACTTTTCTGGATGTTTAAAAATTCAAAATGTTAACACTACAGCAACTTCTACCCATGCTGGGCAAGAAGGCTTGGCTAGTTACTTTGGACCTCAAGGAGGCATACCTGCATGAACCAATCAGATAATCTTGCAGAAGATACCTCAGATTCATAGCTGGCTCAATGCATTACCAATTCTCTGCACTTCCCTTTGGCTTATCTACTGTGCCCAGGGTCTTCACGAAATGCCTGGCACCAGTAATTGCATTTTGCAGACAAAAAGGAATTCAAATATATCCCTACTTGGACAACTGTCTTATTCAAGCCGAGAGCAAGGACATTCTACTAAAACATCTGGTGTTTGTAAAAAGATTACTAATTTGCCTAGGGTACACAGTAAATTAAAAGAAATCAAAACTAGTGCCCTCTCAAGAGATAATATTCCTGGGTGCACGCTTAAATACAACTGCCCAGATGGCTTATCTCACGCCAGACAAGCAAAGGCAACTGACTCATTACTTTCAAATGATGGCAACAAAGACCCAGCTACCTGCAAGAAAAATTCTGCAGGCCCTGGGCTTCATGGCATCCTGCATTCTACTAATTCCATAAGCAAGACTGCATATGAGGAAATTACAATGGTATCTAAAAAGTGTTTGGACTCAACATTGCCACAGTCTGGAAACAATAATAACTCTAATTCCCTGCCTACAACAGGAGTTTCGATGGTGGTCCCAGGCCTGTCACTACAACAAGGGACAGCCTTTCACCTTACCCACAGCCAGGCAGACAATAACAACGGATGCATTGGATTATGCCTGGGGGGCACACATGGCAGGAAAATGTATTCAGGGCACGTGGCCCAAGGAACAAATGCATCTTCACATCAATCAAAAAGAGATGCTAGCTGTACAGAATGCTCTGACAGCCTTCAAGGATCTACTACATCCAGGACAACTATTACTAAAGATGGACAATACCACAATTATGTGGTACATAAACAAGCAAGGGGGCACACATTCCTACCCCCTCTGCAGGCAAGCCATAACTTTGTGGAACACAGCACTGACCTATCAGGTACATCTGCAGGCACAATTCCTGCCAGGAACAAAAAACACTCTGGCAGACGAACTAAGCAGAAATCTCATGGATCCTCACGAATGGAAACTAAATCCACAGGTCTTCAGCATGATAACAAGGAAATGGGGATGCCCAGACATAGATCTTTTTGCCTCCCCTCACAACTGCCAACTACAGAAATTCTGCACAAGAACATATCACTCACAAGCATGGAAAGTGGATGCTCTATCAGCTGGAAAACCCTGACAGTTTATGCCTTTCCTCTACTGCCTCTTCCTCCTAAAGTGCTCCTAAAAGTCAAACAAGACAAACCAAAAATGATCCTGATTGCCCCAGACTGGCCACGCAATCACTGGTACCCAATCCTAAAGACCTTGTCTCAAGGCCCAGCCTGGCCTTTACCTCAAATTCCTCATCTTCTGACTCAACAAAACAATCAGATTCTGTACAGTCAACTCAGAACCTTAAATCTGGCTGCATTGTAGATAATATAGCCACTCAGACCACACCTCTCTCTCTAAAGCTGTTATGGATGTCGTTTTAGAAGCCAGGAGGCCCAGCACTAGGAAATCTTATGCAGAAAAATGGAAGAGATTCTGTGCTTGGAACCAGGCACAAGGACTCAAACCACTTGTTCCAAATATACCTCAGATTTTACAATACCTAACTGAGATGCTGGACAAAGGCCTATCCTTCCCTTCTTTTAAGATCCATGCCTCTGCCATTTCAGCTCATTACAATACGGAACCTCCTATTTTCTCACATCCACTACTAATACAGTACCTCAGAGGGGCAAAAAACATAAGACCCCCAAGGAGAGCACCAATACCTACTTGGAACCTCAATTTTGTTTTAGAAAAGCTCACACTGCCTCCTTTTGACCCAGCCAGCACTGCTGATATAAAATTCTTATCATGGAAAACTGCTCTGCTCCTAGCAAGAAGAGTCTCAGAGTTACAGGACAGGGTCTCACTAAGGACAAACCCAACATTTATGCCAAAGGTGATTTCCAGTGTAGCTCTTAACTAAACCATTCATTTGCCAACTTTCTATCCAAATCCCCAGAATAAGGGGGAGAGACTTCTGCATGCTTTGGACATAGACAGCTACGATTCTACTTGGACAAAACAAAAGCTTTCAGAAAAACTGAGCAACTGTTTGTAGCTTATGCTGCAGGATCACAAGGAAAGCCTATCTCAAAGCAGACAATTTCAAAATGGATAGGACACTACATTCGCTTCTGCTATGCACAACATGGCAAATCAGTGCCTAAGGGCATTAGGCCACATTCTACCAGAGCAGCAGCCACTTCAGCAGCCTTTCTCAGAGGAGTACCAACCAAAGACATTTAAGAAGCTGCAACCTGGAGTTCAGTGCACACTTTCACCAAGCACTACCACTTACCTCTTTACTCTAAATCCAGAGCAGGCTTTGCCACTGCAGTTCTGCAGGGCCTGGTAGCCTCTCCTAATCCTATTTAGGACCAGCCACCCAACCTCAGCTTTGGGATTCTATCCAAGTGTAATGACTGCAACAGTGAAACACGATGAACATACTACAGTTGTGTACCTACCATAAATGTAGATGTTCGAGTGTATTCACTGTTGCAGTCCAGGTTACCCACCCACCACCCCCCTTTTCTTTGCTGGGACTTTTCTGTGCTTCTCAATTCTATACATCCTATGTGGTGTATTTGCTTGTAGATGAAGGAAATGTTTATTTTACTACACGCATGCTTTTTGGCATACTTTTATACAGACTTCCTATTTGGGGGCACCTGACATCTGAGGCAAGAAAAATAGAAGAAAATGGCGTCGGTTGCATTTTTTATACCCCTGGCGCACTGACATCAGGGAAGAGGCGACAGCAACCGACACTGGGCCTAGACTTTGGAACTCTGGCTGACTGCGGGTAGCCTGCCAGCAGGATAACCCAAGTGTAATGACTGCAACAGTGAATACACTCAAACATCTACATTTATGGTAGGTACACAACTGTACTTTCCTTCTCCCTCCTTTTAGTTGACCTTGTCTTTTCTTTAACCTGTTATTCAGGCTTTTTCACAGCCTCCTGGCTTTAGATTGTCTGAGGATCTTATGCTCCTATGTCCACTTATGTACCCCTATGCTCATAGTCTTAGGTCACATGCTAGATGCATGAGTGTATGAATAGCTGTTGGCTTTGCTATGCTGGTTGGCCATCAGGTTACCTGGGCATGATAACCCAATTGTATTGGAATACTGCAACAGTGATCATAGGACATACATTGTTAAGGTAAATTCTTACACAATTGTACTTTCTTTTCAATGTGTATTTCCAACTTTTAGCTTACAAGCACATACTAATGTTTGGCAGGTTAATTTCTTAGTCAGTTAATTCTACTCATCTCCATTTGAACATTTGCTACATTTTCAACACTTTTTTGCTTCAATAAAAGCACTCAGACCACATACTAAATAGATCTGTAGAACCACCATCTTCTTTTCACTTACAACAAACACACAAAACTATGAACATTTACAGAAAAATTGTTTACCCCTCCAGATAAGTACAGTTGCTCCAAATCGATGGCTGCACCCATAGGCCATTACCTATATGAAAATTAAAGTTAACCATGCTAAAGCAAATAAACTGCCCAAATTAGTATATTTCTATTTGTCTATGTGAGATACAACAGCATCACAGCCAGATTTAATGGAGTGCTGTGCATTATTCTAGAACTGATTCTCAGACCTTTGTCTGATATCTCCTCAGACGTTAACAGACACAGAAGTGGTATTTCAAAATCTATGTCTGCAATTAAGAGCATAGGAGGTCAGGGGTGGCAGAGATGTAGGCTTTCTTCCCAAAATTGTACATAACTTTATTTTCCTCATCACTGGAAAGTGGGTATTAGTTTAGACTTCATTCAGACTGCTTGCTAGTTTCCATAAACACCATGACCAGATCAGCAATAGGATGTTTATAGAGATATTTAATGGAATCATCAACCCTGAAAATTGTCCTGGAAGCAGGGGGTTGGGATTCTGTCTCCAAAGATGTACTACTAAATGCATCTATGAAGGCTTCTATCATTAGATCTAAGGGATTTGGATCAAGTAAGCCCAGGAGGTCCCTGCGTTTCCTGGGCATCTCAGAACTCCTTAGCCTCCTTTCTGAAATGATCCTTCCTTCTGTTGATGATATCACCAAATAACAAATCCTCAAATGAGCGGCAGAGAATATGCTGTCTGACTCATAAATGGAATAATGAATATCTATAGGTTATTCCATCCACTTTTAACTGAAAAGAATCTGATTCCTTGAGGCTGTATCTCTTCTTATGACTACGGTTTTGTGATACCAACTTCTGGTCTGGAGATGGTTGCAGGTTCTTAAGGAAGTGGATAAAATCCTGTGCCAAGTTCATTAAGTTCTGAGAAGGAACCTGGGAAGCAGAAAAGGATAGAACTCTACCCAGTTCATGTTTTGGAATCTGGCAGCTGTCCATTGCCAAGACAACTTGGAATTTAATCTGGGAATGGCTTCCTTTAAGATTCCTGTATGTGGAGATATCTGATTACCTTAATCTTAAAAACAATGACATTCACATGTGACTATACTGAGGTGATACTGCCTTCACTCTCAAACAAATGCAGGCATCAAAACTAGCCATGCATGTTGAGTCTTCCAGAGCAGCCAATCAGTGGAGGATTTTGGCTTGGAAATGTTAGTCACCTGAAGAGCAACACCAAAGGCCTCATATCAATTCATAGACATCAGAGTTGGGGCTAATAAACCACCTCACTGGAACCAATGTCCCCAAGCCTTAAAAGGTTTTCAGTTTCCAAATGGAAACCATCCTCCTCCATTATATTCTTCTCATGAGGGTGCAACATTTTTCTTCTTTCTTGTGGGGTGTCTGTGCAAGGCTTGGCTGATGCCACAGCATCTTTGGCAAAGTTGTGTAGCCTTCTCTGGTTGATATAGTCTTGGAAAGCTTTTTCTTTCTACTTAATGATCTTCTGATTGAAGTATCCAGAGTGAGGGCAGTTAAAGCCATCATGCTTAGGCCTGAGGCAGAATAAACACTGAGTCTGGAAGTCCCATGATCTACTTTCTATGTGGAATGAACAAAGAAACTTTAACTTCTGACATTTAGACATGCTGATTGAAAAACTGTAATTGGTATAAACATTCATATTATAATCAAAGATGTAAGAGATTCTCCAATGAGGTATCTACCTGATACCTCTGAAAGCAAGGCCAGTCCAACAGACTGATGACAGTAAGCACAACAATATTCACCTGTAATTATACTGCTGCAAGAATCATCTGAAGGTGGCATGGCAGGAGGTCTTTCTCATGCCAGTGGTGAGCTGATATCCAAGTGGAAGGACAAATGCTAAGAGGGCGAAGAGTGCAATGTTCTCAAAGTCAAGCCAGGCATAAGTCCTTCTGCAGAAGTACCAAGATGTTTTCACTACTACAGCATTAGATAGCATGATTAACATCTGTAGATGCTTGAGCAGGGTTACTACTGTAATACAATTCCTTATCCTTGAGAAGATATCCACCTTCTGGCCTGACTTCCACAGTTCTTGGATAGCCCGAACACAGCTGTGTGCCCCTCTACTGTCCTTAGAAATTGACTGATGTACAGACAGAATGTAATTGCAATCCATGCCATCTTCAGTTCCTTATTGAATGGAAGGCCAACAAAAGTATATTCTGTCATGGAGGCACCAAATAAGTAGTCAAGTCCTTAACATTGTCAATGAAGGGACTAGTTCCTGGGACACAATCAGTAGGACAACAATAAAGATACTGTGACTGCTAGTAGGGTAGCTAACTGATTACATAGGAAAATGATTATGTTATGCTATGCAAAGATTGTAACAAAGAATTGGACTAACATATTATACTGTTGGTAAAGTAAATACAAAGGCCAAGTGTTGTGGTAAAGTCTAAAGGTAATCTCCCACCTGTTGCTTATAGAAAATGTAAAATTGCAAATTGTAGCTAAAAATACAGATGTGAAAGGTGCATTCCTTGATAAATTGATAAATCAGCAGTGGACTTCTGAGCAATGGCTAATGTACAGATACATGGGTGCAGCCATGCGTTTCTGTGTAATGCAACTTATATGTCTTCCAAAGAAAGACATTTTATTTACAGTTCCTGGACTTTTTAAGCTGCTGTTGTGACAGAGGTATAGCCATTGTATGCTGTTATGAATGGCCTTAGTCATTTTATAGGTTCATAGGTCATATACATACACACACACAGAGAGAGAAAGATATGTATTTATGTCACAGGAAAAATATGAATCATGGACATCAGTGACCCCTTTTTTTGGGTAATAGGATACCATCATTGCTTGATGTTTGATAGTTCGATAGTAGACTTGAAGTGAAGCTTAATGTATTCCACAGTCTAGGCTGGATGGCATGAACTAACAACACATAGATGTTTAATTTTTAATCAAAGAGACGTCAGAAATGTCATCATAACTTTGAAAAGTTTTTTTTTACATTAAAATATTTTATTAAGAATTACTAAGATGCAAATGAACTACTTACAAAACAAAGAGGTGAGTTCACCCACACTAAGCATTATCAAAGCAGTATTACTTAAAACTATATGCGTGTATACATACACACACACACACACTATATATATATATATATATATATATATATATATATATATATATATATATATATACAAGCATTATATTCAATTTTGTATGACATATTTCAGTCATAAAGCACAGATCTAAACATTAATGAAAACTGCAGGAAGAATGTCCCATATCTATGTACTAAGAGATCAAAATGTCAGGCCCTCGTTATGTATAGATGAGACAATTATATCAGTGACTGTATGTTATGGCTGACAAATTTCAATGATAATCTGAGGGACTTCATTGTATTCATTGACATAGTTCTCCACTGCATAAAGTCTAGGCGTTCTTAGAAGAATTTCATACCACAGAGTATTTGATTAGAGAGGACATGGGTATTAATATTATAAAGCTGCATTTTGACCTATAGTTAGACTTTATCATTAGCATACAGGAGTCCCATTTGAAAATTGTATTCACTATATTTTGTTTACTCAAAATTTATTTGTTTCAGATCAATCTGAACTTCTTACAAGTCCATAAGAGGTGATTGATGTTTTCCATTTCTGTCTGCTATTTATCACAGTGGCAAAACCGAAATGGTTTGTGAGGCTAGTTTGCCTGGTATATTATAACATTATGGTTTATCATAAATTGTATGAAATTAGATGCTGAAAATGGTATGTATTTGAATAACAATTCTCAGACTCTGCCAAAGTGTAGGACATGTTTTTCTTCTGATTTATATTTCTTCCACACTTTAGGTTATATATTTGGGGATTTTTACTTTTAGTATTGTCTTGTATCATGTTGTTGTTGTTGTCATTTGCAACAGTTCTGGGCCTGAGATTGGTCAGCTGTGAGCAACATCCTACCCAGGTAAGCAGACAAAAATAAAAATAAAATAATATAAACACTGTTGTCATGAAAGGAGATACTGCCAGCACAGGTAGCTGGTGTTTTGTAAATAATTATACGTCATTTAAGAATATCAAAATGATTTATATAAGATGCTTGTGTTACAACTGCATTAGAACCATATGTCGTGTGTATATCAAACTGGTTTGTACAGACGTGTGTTGAAGGGATATTTTGTAAAGTGAATATTGGTTGGCAGTGGTGGGATATACACATCATATTGGGATTCATTGGTGTAGATATTAAATACTGTAACCTGTAAACAGTGGTCACTAAAGAAGGTGTTTGTACTCTCAAGTAGACACATGGTGGACCTTCAGAGTTACATATCACAACAGTTTTATTTATGTTTTGTTAGCTTAGTTAGTCAGGGAGAGCAGGCAAGGATGTCAGTAGAGGATTATGACAAGCTGACAAGCAACCAGTTTACTGAGATGTGCCAAGCCAAATGACAGAGGCATGCCAACATGACTAAAGGAGAAATTATTGCAGCCTTAACCACAGCTGCATCACAGAACAGCAGCCTGGAGGACAACCAGACTGGCCTTGGGGATGTACAAGAAAATGAACAGTTCAACTTTACCTCAGAGGACTTAAAAATCGGTCTGGAGTAAAAGAGACTTGAACTGGAGGCCATACATTTGGAAATAGAATCAGCAGGGAGACTGCAGTGTTTAGAGGCTGAAGAAAATGAGAAACTGTGGTGTTTGGAGGTTGAAGAAAAAGAGAAACAGAAACCAATGGAATTGGAACCAGCAGAGAGACTGAGACATCTGGAAGTCAAAGAAAATGAGAGGCAGAGGCAACATGAAAAGGAAATGCTGACTCATTGCCAGGGTCATGGAGGTAACAGGGAAGGGAGTGACTGAACCCCAGAAGCAATAAAGGTCAGTAAATTTCTTCCACAATTTACAGAGGGTGATAATTTTGATGGTTTTATTCATATGTTTTAAAGGGTATGTAAACAGTATAATGTTGACCAAGGGCTCTGGGTTTGGTTCCTGACCCCTTTACTCCATGGTAAAGCTGTAACTGCTGTTTCTAATTTGTGTGACACTGACAATTGTCTGGCACTGACTGCTTAAATTGTAATACCATTCAAAATTGTTTATTAGTGTGCTTTAAGTTAACACCTGAAGCTTATAGAAAAAAGTTTTGTGAAAATAGGTGCAAAGCAGATGAAAGTGTGTGTGAATATATTGCTGAGTTAAGCACTTATTTTCATAGATAGGTGAGTGGGTGTCAGGTCACCACTTTTGAGGGGCTGGCAGACCTTTTGGTGAGGGAACAAGCCCTTATCACTTTGCCTGAGGACATGAGAATCTGGTTGGCGGATAGAGAATGTAACACCGCAGATGATTTGGGGAAAAAGGGAAACCTATACCTAGCAAGCAGGGCATCACTGCACAAGAAATGGATACTCAGTGCTGCACATGGGTCTAAGAGAACCCATGTTGGGCAGCCTAAACTGCCCCAACAGAGTCCGCCAGTAACAGGGGAATCCACTGGTTCAGGTACACAGCCAGGATCAAGGATTAAATGTCTTAACTGTAACCAGTGGGGTCATGTACCATATAGATGTAGATGGAGGCTAGGTGGGGAGCAAAATGTGGGGGAGCCAGCAAGTGGGAATAACAGAATGCCAGCAGTAGGTTGTCTGGAGACAATAAGGGTAGCAAACTACCACAAGAGGTTATATCCTATCTTCGTATATGGGAAACAGGCCACTGCTAAGAGAGACACAGTCTCTGACCTAACCATTGTCAAGCCTGCACTGGTTAAAAGGGAGCACTACTTGCTTGGGCAGTCTACTCTAGTCAGAGCTTTAGGAGGGACCCCATTCCAAATACCTTTGGCTACGGTTCATCTTGACTAGGAGGGTGAAAAAGGAAGCAAGCAAGTTGGTATGTTTGAGGATATCCCTGTGGATGCCCTGATAGGGAATGATTTTGATAATGCAGTACCTTGTGTGCATGCAGTTGCACACAGTCAGGTTTGGAGACAAGCATGTGGGTATGGTAACCTGGGGGAAGCCAGACAGACTGCATACTTGAAACCAGGACCAGTGAGATAGTTACTTCAGAGATGGAGCTACACTGTAGCAGTGAGACAGAAGGTACGCCACAGTTGCTGGTGGATACTGATGTTCTCTTGGACAGAGTGACTGCAAGGCCAGAGGTGAATAGTAGTACTCAGGTTGACAGTAACACACCACTGTCAGAAGATCCCATACTTCCTGTGGAAGGGGAGCTGGGAATGGTTACAAAGAGAGCTGAGACAGACTCAGCTCTCAGACCCTACATTACAAGGCTTGAGAGGGGTCGCCAGGGAGGTGCCTGATTCTCAAGGAAATGGGGAATCTGTATACTGGGACAAAAGGTTACTGTATAGAGAGTGGACCCCAGAGGGAGGGCTAGAGGGTGAGAGAATACAACACTTGGTAGTGCCCAGAGCTTACCATCTGGCACTTCTAGCCATATCCCATGAGATTCCCTTTGCAGGTCATATATGGACATAAAGCATACAAAGAGATGTATTACTCAGAACTTTTATTGGCCTGGGATTTCCAGGGATGTAGCAGGGCCTGTGAGCAATGCCAAAAGATAGGCAAGGCAGGAGACAAGGTGAAAGCTCCTTTGATGCCTTTGTCAGTGATTGAGGAGCCATTTCAGAGGGTAGCTATGGATATAGTGGGGCATCTGAGTACCCCACATTCCGCAGGGAAAAGTATATCCTAGAGGTAGTAGATTATGCTACCAGCTACCCTGTGGTGGTGGCTTTGTCCTAAATTGAGTCAGAAAAGGTGGCAAATGCTTTGTTAGAGATTTTCAGCAGGATAGGCTTCTCAAACGAATTGCTGATTGACAGAGGTGCCAATTTCATGTCAGATCATGTCTGTGGAAGCACTGTTGGGTGAAGCACCTAAAGACCACCCCCTATCATCCCCAGACTAATGGTCTTGTGGAGAGGTTAAACTCTACACTAAAGACCACACTACTGGAATTTGCAGACCAGTTTACATTGGAGTGGGACAAACATTTGCCCCATTTGTTGTTTGCATTCAGACTGGTGCTCCAGGAATCCATAGGTTTTTCACCCTTTGAGATGCTGTATGGGCATAGGTAAGGAGTCTGTTGTGGCATATTATATATATATATATATATATATATATATATATATATATATATATATATTGAGGTCCTAAACCTCAGGACAAGGATCATGGAACTCATGGACTTGGCCCAGGAGAACCTGGCAGAAGCCCAAGAGCAGAAAAAGGTCTGGTATGACAGGAATGCTTGAGCTAGAAAGTATGCTTTGGGGCAGTAGGTTATGGTTCTCATTCCTATCAGACACAACAAGCTGCAGACAGATTGGGGGGGGCTTCAAGGTGGTAAGGGAGGTCAGTGATGATAACTGCTAGACAGTAGGCAGGGTCACAAACTGTACCATGTTAACATGATGAAACCTTACCATGATAGAGAGGCCCTTGTGCTGAGTATTTGCAGTGGATAGCAGGAGTCTGAGTGACTGATCTCCTCAGTGTGACTTGGACTGACACCTCAGTGGAAGAGGTGACAATGTCCCAGCAGCTATTGCGTACCCAGGTCAGAGAAATCCAAGCAGTTACAGGAGTTTGGGGGCATGTTCACTGGTGCAGCACCATGTGGATACAGGACCCCAAAGGCCTATCAAGCAGGGCCCTTATAGGATGCCGGACAGAGTCAAACAGACTCTGTGGGAAGAGGTATAAGAAATGTTGGAACTAGGGGTAATCTAGGAGTCCAGCAGTTCATGTGCCTCCCCAGTGGTGCTGGTACCGAAGAAGGGTGGCAGCACCAGGTTCTGTATGGACTACAGGAAATTAAATAGTCATACAGATTCAGATGCTTACCCCATGCCTAGGGGAGATGAAGCCGTAGAGCAGTTGGATGGGCCTAAGTATCTTATCACTATTTATCTTACAAAGGGGCACTGGCAGGTGCCCTTGACTCTCAATGTTAGACAGAGGTCAGCCTTTATGATTTCATTCGGCTTGTATGAGTTCACAAAGATACTCTTTGAGATGAAAAATGCCCCAGTGATTTTCCAGTGGTTGGTAGATTGTATCCTAGCAGGATCAGGGGATTTTTGCCCTTGCTTACCTGGATGATATTGCCATCTATAGTCATTCCTTGCAAGAGCACCTTCAGCATGTCAGAGAGGCACTGGGAAGACTACAGAGGGCAGGGTTGACCATTAAGCCTAGTAATTGTCAAGTGGGTATGGTAGAGGTCTCCTACATGGGACATAGAGTGGAGAGTGCAGAGATCAGGCCAGAACCTGCCAAAGTGGAAGCCATTCAGGCATGGCCTGCTTCTGTTACCAAAAAGCAGGTGAGGTCATTCTTAGGGAAAGGAGGGTAATACAAAAAGTTTTTCCCTAATTATAGTACCACAGCTGCTCCCCTCACAGACCTAACTAGGAAAAACAGGCCAGATAAGGTAGTGTGGACTCCAGCATGAAAGCAGGCATTCCAGAAGCTTAAAGGAGCTTTAGGAGGACCCCCTGTGTTAGCCAGTCCAGATTACAATAAAGAATTTGTTGTGCAAGTGGATGCTTCAAACCATGGACTGTGGGCTGTATTCAGCCACATTTCCTCAAAGGAAGAAGAGCACCCAGTGGTATATCTCAGCCGTAGCCTCCAACCGAGGGAGGAATGCTATGCAGCTGTAGAAAAGCGATGTCTAACCATAGTGTGGACACTGTTGAAACTTTAGCCCTTTTTGTATGGAAAGAAATTCACTGTAGTTACAGACCACAGTCCCTTAACTTGGCTACATCAAACCCGCCAGCAAAATGCCAAGCTACTAAGGTGGAGCTTATGGTTGCAGACATATGATATGAGAGTGCAGCACAGCAGAGGGGTTAGCAATGCCAATGCAAATGGGCTCTCCAGACAGGGAACGGGGTGATGTAAGCACATATAGACTCATTCCTCTCAAGCAACTTTTCTCAAGGGTCACTTGAAAAACTAGCTTGAGTCTTTGATGGGGGGAAGAAGTGTCACAAAAGAAGATACTGCCAGCACAGCTAGCTGGAGTTTTGTAAATAATTATATGTCATTTGTGAATATCAAAATAATTTATATAAGATACTTGTGTTACAACTGTATTGTAACTGTATGCCATGTATATCATACTGGTTTGTACAGACTTGTTTTGAAGGGATATTTTGTAGTGCTTATATTTGAGATGCATCCACAGTGTGCCCTGCTGGAGGAAATCAGAAATGTGCATGCACTATTGTAACTGTCTAAATGTATATCTTTTAACAGTGGAAATTGGAATACAGGAGGTTAACTTCAGTCTAGCAAATTTTAGGAAAATAAAATTAAATTACTTTATAGGCTACGGAACAAAAGATGGTATATTTCAGTTTTCAATGCAGCTAGAGACAGAGAGTCTGTGCTGAGAAGCTTTCTTTATTGTCATTAGGATGAACTAATTAGTAGTTTTGAAATGTGAAGGAATGCAGTTGTTTTATGACTTCCAGCATCTGCCAAAGATCTGAGGTCTATGTATTTAACAGGTAGATGCTAAATGCTACCAGCTGCCATCAATGGTTGTTTTGGGCCTGGGGACTAGAAGTCATATGACAAGAAATGATGTCATTCTGCAAGCTAACCCAGTAGTAATGTTTGGGATATTAATCTGAGAAGTTTCTTTGTGAGACCGAACATTCTACATTCTGTCATGGATCTGACAACAATTAGAAGATCAATTCACCACATCTGCCTTGCTCTATTAGTAAGTTCTTAGATTTTAAAAAATTCTCTTAGATATAGACATGAATATAGTAAAGCTTAGATTAGATGTTTTTCTTTATTTATTTGAGACTGTCCTGCAATGCTGTTTTAAATATTTCCTGTGAGCCTGAACTCTGTCAATGTGAATATATATTTACTGTTGTCTTTCTCTTTTATTATTTATTATTAAATATATTTAAACCTTTCATTGTCACTGATCTGTGTAGAGATATTTAAGTTTTGAGAGTACGTACATATTTATTTGGTGACACGGTGTGGGCCACTCCTAATAACCTTGCTCTTGGTCAAACTACCATTTGTGTTAATATTAATATTATACAGTAAGATTGGACACCCTGTGTTAGGGGCCTTAAAGTAGCTGATAAGGGGTTCTCATGGCAGTGATAACTGCCTTATAGTTTGAGCAGAAGGGGGCATAGCTTGTAAACATGTGCCAGTGTGTGTGTAAAACAAATCTCAAAGAGTGTGTGAGTAAGCTACTTGGGCAGGGATATGAAACACTGGTTGGACAGAGAAAGTGTTGGAGGACTTGGCTTGGAACTTTGGTTAAGGACTCAACACTATAGCTGTGCCAGTGGGGAGTCTTATTGGGGATCTGGAAAAAGAGGGAGAGACCAACCCTGGGCTGACTGTGGATGTCCTTCAAGGATGCATCTGCAGTCCTTACATATGGGTTGTCCTGCCTCAGGCAGCCCTTCGGTCGGCCGGATTCCAAAGTCTGGGTCCGGCGTCGGCTGATGTCGCCCTTCTGCCCGACGTCATTGCGCCTGGGGTATAAAAGCGTCAGCCGACGCCATGTTCCTCAGTCTTTCTTGCCGCGATGTGCCCGAAGCAGAAGCAGTTCGCAAGTGCCGGTCGGCCAGCTCCTGTGATTTCAGTTACCGAAGACTTCAAAAAAGCTAAGTACCCCGTTGGAGACTCTTTCTTGCCTCAGCCGATGTCAGATCAAACGGTTAAAGTTAATAATTGTTTATCTTGTGAGAAACAAATACCTCATAAGGATTTCCACTCTTACTGCTTACCCTGCCTAGGCCCAGACCACGACATCTCGGCCTGTTCAGCCTGTGCTTCCTTCAATAAACGCACTCTTAGGCGTCAGGCAGAGTTTGCAGAGGAATTTTTTTTGGGGACAATTTTTGTTATATCATGCCATCGGAGCTTCCGACAGCACATTTACCCAAAAAATGAAAGGATAAGGACCAACACATGCGGTCCGCGGTTTCGGCCAACTCCACGCCTCGGCCTACCGCGAGTGTCTCTTAAGGGAGGTTGTACTTGAAGGAAAGAGCTGCATTTGGAAATACTGTGTGTGTACCTGTCATCCTCTCAGTGAACATCTCCCACTGTTGTCAGTGGTGAGGATTGAGGCTCATTGATTACTGGTTGGCAATTGTGGGTCATCACAACTAACTATGTTTCTGTAGCAATACATGCATAAATGTGCTCAGTCTTCAGGAAGACCTCCAAATCAAGCAATGTATTATTCAGACACCTAACACTGAGAAGAGACATTATAATGTAGCTTTAATTAGAATTTGCTATGTTGTGCTGTCTAACAAATGACATTTGCATAAAAAATGTCTTAGCTGATATGCAGAAGCCCTGAGGAGGGAGATAAAGGCCATCAATAGGAACGCAGGTTGGCCTGTCAGTTAATGCCTCCTATACAGACCTACACAAGATTCCTCTGAAATGATATCAGTCAATAATATAATTGTTTAAATCAACTATTTTTTTGTTTGAAAATGTTGCATCCTTCTTAGAGAAGGCAGGGTATTGCTCAAAGCAAGTGTCTTACCTCCCTTGGACACTTGCATACATATTTCAGCAATACCTTTCTGCATCTACCTAACTTAAAGCATAAGAGATCATTCATTCTGATGTGAGAAACAATGACAATGTATTCATATTCAGGGAGATCTTAAAGATCTGGTAATATCCCACAAACTGGTACCAGACATCTAACCATGACTCTGTCCCTGCATAGCTTACTTATTGCAGTGCCAGTGTGCCTAATTATAGTATCACATTTTATAAATACATCACCAAGTGTGTCTGTAGTCTCAGGGGTCTTCCCAAGTGTGTCTGTAGTCTCAGGGGTCTTTGTATGAGAAAGAATAAAGCCAGACAGAATTATTTTAGTTGCAGATGAATGTGTAATTGAAGATGCAATAGAGTGAGTAGTGTTATGTTGCAGATGTTTGTTCAGACAAGGTCTTGACAACTTAAATAATAATTTCTTAGCTTCAGCATAAGTAAGCCTATTTTATATTGGTTCTCACAATGTAGTGTTGAGCTTCTTAATGATGTGTAATGTGTGAAAGGTTAGACTCCAATTTAATAAGTATTTACACCTTTCACAAGTAGCAGTAGTAAATGATAAAAGTAATGTCAGTACCATGAAACACTTGCTGCCTTGCTTTAGAGTTCCTAAGGATGTCAGTCACTTCATAAGGATGTCAGTCACTTCAGTGAACAATAAACTATCCTTTGATTATCAAGTGTCTTTTTCATTTTCAATTTAATTAGCAAAGGGATATCCTCAAGATCCAAAGAGGTCTTAGTCCCTCTATAGTCTGACTATTGAATATAATGCTCAGATTGGAATGTATCTTACAAATGTATATCACAGCTTAAAAGACCACAATGTCCCGTAACAAACAGAGTCAGAGTTAGGCTAACTTAAGTATCTTATACAGATGAAAGAGTCTTTCACTTTTTTTCAGTCTCATACCAGATCTTACTTGAAGATGACTGTCATTCCTTTTGGGGTATGAGAAATCCTGCTTCACTAGAAACACTGGTAAAATTAGGAACGCTTTCTTGAAACCTTTCAATGTACAGTGTAATACAAATAGGATTTTTGAGAGATAAATTTCATTACCCAAAGGTTTCTAAATCTGTGAATAAAGCTTACCTTGCATGTTAAACTGTGTAAGACCTTAGCCTCATTCAATGTAACTGCTGGTAACTGAATGGGTTCATATACATTTTTATCCAAAATCCACAGTAGGTGTACCAAAAAATCATTTTAAAGAACTCAAAATGTCCACTTTTATCCTATAGAATGTCTCCTTATTGTGAGAAATAATTAAAATGTATTTAAATAATTTTCTTCAAAGTCGCATAACTAGAACACAGGATGAACATTTAAAAGATGAAATGCTGTAATAATAAAATACATATCTGTGTGTGTATGCGTGTACATATATATATATATATATATATATGTGTGTGTGTGTGTGTGTGTGTGTGTGTGTGTGTGTGTGTGTGTGTGTGTGTGTCTGTGTGTATGTGATATATATATATATATATATATATATATATATGTGTGTGTGTGTGTGTGTGTGTGTGTGTGTGTGTGTGTGTGATATATATACGTGCACACACACACACACTCACCCAACATTTAAATCCTATAAAACAGTGAACTGCATCATTATGTGCAATATGCATTATGTAAATGTTTGCTTTTGTAAAGCACATCTAAAATTATCTTTCTCATTGATGCATGGGTAGTGACAGGCAACCAAACTAATCTGACATTTGTGTTCCTTATAATCTGAAAGGATTTTTTCATCAGCAGCCATTGGATTCTTTCTCACACAGTCCAATGCTGAAAAAAATTTCTTGAAACATCTACAACTCCTGGCATGTCTATATAATATTTACTTAGTATTTTATTTGTATAACATACACATGTTCATAGATTCTCTGTTGTAATCTTCTAATTGTTTTGCCTATGTGAAAGGCAGGACACTGAGTGTAAGTTGTCAAATAAACAACATATGTTGATGTGCAGGTAAAGCTACCTAGTTTTACAAACTGTCTTATTTTAATGACATAAAATTCTTTCCTTGTATTTAACAATTGACACTAGTAATAGCCTCCTCAACTGAAAATATCCAGTCTTTTATGGGTGACATAATCACCTGTATGGAATTGCAACATATCCTTTACATTTTTTCTATGTTTGTTTAAAAGTAATTAAGCTTCACCTATTCTGTTTTTGATCATATGTAACCACTTTGAACTCTTCCACATTTTACTACTGAATTAAAATAATCTACTAGCAGAGTGTAATTGGACTTTTTTTGTTCAGACAATAAATTTGTTTCAAGTGCATGAACTGTCAACTGATTGGATTAATAGCCAACCATTTATATCCAGATCAAATATTTTGTATTAACCTACCAGTATAAAAAACTATGACTCCCTTAAACAAGTATATCAATACAAAGGTAGTTCATTTATTCAGAACCCTGAATGAAAACCAGTTGTATAAGCTACAGGCAAAATAGAAAATATCCACTTTTTTAAACAAGGATCTATACATCCTGAAAGATTCATTATGTAAGTGTGTATGTAATTATTTAATACAACATATTATTCAAAACCCCACAAGAAAGTGTTTTCCTTAAAGAGTTCTCGCATCTATTTTCATAGATTTCTTTTTGTTCTGCATAATGACACACATTTATCTAGTGAATCACTATTTTACATATAAGTGCTATCAAATATGTTTCAGTATGTGGTACACCAATCCATCTCTCTTCTCATGTTCTTGTGTAATGTGTTTGTTTCTGCCAACAAGTGATATCAATATTTTATTTAAATTTTAATCATTGAGTTTTCTGGTATTAATGAAGTGGGCTATAAATGAAGTGAATATAATATATTATATATTATATTTTATTGTATATATTATGTATGTATATATATATATATATATATATATATATATATATATATATATATATGTGTGTGTGTGTATACACGCTAAAACATCTCAGTTTTTTTATTACTGTTACTCCATCTTATAATGAGAAGTATATTTTATTCCACTTTCAAATTAACAAATTACATTATCTAACAAGTCTATGATAATTCCACATTTATTTCTTTCAAGAATTATCCTGGAATACTTTAATTCACTATTATATCAAAGTCCATTTTTCATAATTTCTCCTATATCCTGATTTTTGTTCATTGCCTTAGATTTTTTTTTGTTATTGAATCTTAGCCTAGAGGTATGCTCTAAGTATTTTAAAGAATTATAATACTTTAAAGATACATCCATATTTCCAAGAGTTCACTTATTTATTTATTAGTGTTTGTTTACTGGGAAGGTCTGTCTGGGTCAACAGAGGCCTGAGGAGAAAAGTTCTACAGAGACTGCAAATATAACATGAATTCATAATGAATGACCTTGAATGCACAGTTATAATGATTATACATGTACAAAAATGTAGTATCAAGCCATTGATTATTTATGAACAATAACCTTAAAAATAGTCATATAAATATTTTGTGATGGACAGAAAAGTCCAGAATTGTTTAGGTGGAGAGAGAGATTACAAAATAAAAGCTGGATTTATTAGCAGGTTGTATCACATGTAGATATGAAGGTTTAGGAGGGAACAATGTATTGCATAGTACAGCAGACAGGAAATAGACTGTTGTACTTGAATGAAAAAGTGATTGAGGAATATAAAACATTAATATTATTTGTATTACTTCCTTATAGTGGTGGAGATGAACCAATAAATGTTAGAGAGAGAGAGAGAAGAAATTAAGGATGGAAAGTGGAAGATATGTGGCAGGTAAGGAACTTTTTTTTAGGTTAAGCAAAAGTGTTAAGATAGTAATAGTGAATGGTGGGTGACAAAAGTTGTTAATCAGAAAGTAGCCTTATACAGAGATATTGGAGATTACATAGGAATATTTGCAGATAGTTTAATAGAATCATATGAGTAAAAAATGTTTATGCCAGTTTAGTTAATTAGTGTCAGTCAGACATGATGCTTAAGTTATGAGAGGTTACCTTGAAGTTAAATAAGAGCAAAGCCAACAATTTGATAGGTATTTCTTAAGATCAGGTTTGAAGATGGGGAGGTTGTTAGTTAATATCAGTCAGAGTGGGATTGCATTTCATTTTTTGCTGACATAAGCTGCATATAAGGCATCTCTTGCTGAATTATTGGATTTGTGAATGTTACATAATAGTTTCTTTTGTGATCACAATTGGCTTGATTGCTGAATGAGTCTTGTCAGGGTTGGGCATTTTTGAAGACTGTGTACGTTATTGTAGGATGCAATTAACTTGATGTTTTTTATTTAAATTCATTTTTTTACCCATGGTTTTATAAATTCATATCTTACAAATACAAATCAAACACTGATCTCAGTCTTGTTGTCATAAGCATTTCCGCTAGGAAAAAAATGTTAATTGAAAAGCATTTCTGCAAATAAGATAGTTTTTTTCTTTTAAACAGTAATGACTGTCATTTTCTTCATTCTTGTCTTCAAAGACTGCACAGCCACCTCTGCCAGGCCATTAGATGAAACATGGGAAGGTAGAATACTGACATGAAAAAAATGGGATTTTTTTTTTCAGAAAGTTTGCAAGTTTCCCACTAGTAATACATGACCCATTATCGTGCACTAGCATTTCTGGAAACGTATACACGCTAAAACATCTCAGTTTTTTTTCAGCGGTTGCATGCAAAATAGAAACATTTATGGCATATACCAATATGCTTTGGAATTACCATTTATCAAAGTCAAAACCATTTTTCCAAAGAACAAACAATCATTGTCCATACAAAGTCTAAGCTGTGGACTCAGGCTATCCCCATGAATGGGAA
The DNA here is from genome assembly GCF_019279795.1 of Protopterus annectens. Lineage (NCBI taxonomy): Eukaryota > Metazoa > Chordata > Ceratodontiformes > Protopteridae > Protopterus > Protopterus annectens. The sequence goes on from NC_056748.1 coordinate 331,979,364, forward strand.
TTTGAATCTGGAGGCAGTCTACTGTTTGCCTGACTTTAATTGTGTATTTTTTTTATTTTATTTTTATTTCCAGTTTGTCAACGGAGGTTTGTAATGTGTTGATTCACAGACCACATTTTTCATACATGGCCCTGGGTGTAAAACACAAGAATATACAAAGGACAATTTTCAGAATACAAGAAAAATTTTCAGAACCTGTACATTACACTTTACAAGGTACAGACAGCTATGATCTTTAGCAGTATAAAATTAGAAAACTGTTAGGTCTTATTAAGATACCTTACATAGTATGAAAGAGACATTAACAGCAGCTATTTTAACAATATCTACATTCTCAAGGGAATTTTAGAAGGTCTAAGCATGTCATCTGGACCATAAGTAGTTGAAGATTGCCATTAGATGGTAAACTGGTTCTTGTTGGCTGCTAACATACATGTTGAAAGTAGGGTAGTAGGGTGATGTTATACAAAGAAGTCAGTCAACTCCTGCAAGATTAAGAGAGTGACAGGCTGCTCCTGCTGAAGCAAGAGTATTCACTGGAAATATTGCTGTTCATATTACTCGATTTTCCATGACCTGATCCATGCCAGAGCAGCATTTTTTATTTTTACTTATTTTATTCATTAATTTTGTTAACTGTGTGTGTGTATATATATATATATATATATATATATATATATATATATATATATATATATATATACTGTTCACCTCTTTAATACATATTGTAATTATTTTGTAATTAAACTCCTAACAATGCAGATGACACAGGAAATGTACCTTTCATTTGGAACAAACTCCCAGAAGAGATAAGACAAGTCAGCAAACTTACTAGCTTCAAACTACAACTAAAAAGCTTTCTTATCAAGCAAAATGCCTGTAAGTATTTCAAAGATGTGGGCTGGAAAGCACCTATAAAGTGAGGAATAATTAATATATTCCATCATGTGGCTTAATTCTAATTTAGCTCTTATATTCACTAAAATGTTTCTTTGGAATTCAAGTGCAAGCTAATCTGCTCTGTCAGTAATGAACACTACCTATCTGGAAATTCAAAACCATCTGTTTCTAAATGATAATTTACTACTGTGCTATAACCCCAGCTATGCTATTGCCAGTGTACATTTCTTTGTAAATAATTATATTTTCTGAAATATGTTTAGTTGTAGTGTCAGATTTTTCTGGCCCGGGGTCATGACTGAAAAGGGTCCTTGGACCAGTTCACCTACCTGGATTACAAATGTTTACTAAATGAATAAAAAAGTTTACAAGCTGCACTGTATCTTTATTACTTGATTACGTTGGTGGTAGGAGGCTATGTATTAGGCTGACTCATTTTATTCATTTGTAATGTTATTGCCAAAAATAAAAAAAATAAAATGCAGATGAAGTATGTACAGCCTGACACTTTCACCTCTCATTTTTTCCCTAAAGTTGATGCAGATGATTTCTTCAGATCTTGTCACCAATACAACCAACACTATTATATGTTGAATACCGAGTTTAAAGACCTTAAAATTATTTAACAGCTAACATTTGTAGAACTAGCAATAATAACTAAACCAATACTCAGGCTTTAGTAGGATGCAGTCAGAAGGAGCCCAGAACCGACTTAAGTAGAAAAAAGTGTACTTTATATTAGAGTGTTTTTTTCCTTGTAATCAATGCAGGCATTCGCCCGACTAGGTTAGCCATTTTGTTGCTACTATATAACACACAAATCCTTGTTTAACCACATTCATATCAAGCCTTTTGAGTGCCCTTTCTTGAAATAGAGAACTGTTAGTAATGTAGTGTGATACCCAAATAATAGAATGCAAAAAGAACACAGTGACAATACTACTACATAATGGGGGTGTTGCTTGATGCCAAATCTTTCAAACGATGACATAGATGATAGAATATTTTTGAAACACACAATTTTGAAAATTTACCTCATAAATTGAAAACATGCTGTAGTAATGATGATGGTGGCAGGGGTGTAGCCAGTGAATTCCATGTTGCACTCACAGATGCTTATTGCTACCCCCCCAATCAACCTGTCATTTAAAAAGCGGTCATATCACTTGAGCTGTTACACCACCCCACTCTGCCCCAAACTATTAGAGGTATTGTTTTTTGATTTGAAATCCTCTCTGTAAGCATGTTTGTTTAGAAGCAATAATCTAGATGGCTATAGATATCATTTGACTTGATAAAGCCCCAATGTTATTAACATGTTCAGAAAAAATTTTTACTCTTTAGACTACTAAGAATATGCCTGGTTACACCCTTGGATGGTGGGAACTCTGAAACTATTTTAAAACTTCTTAATGGAAAATCAAGACTTATGATTCCAAGTCCTGCAACTTCTAAAAATAAAGTAAAATTGCACTAGGAATACAGCAAATCTCAGTTCTCACTGTAATATGATTAAATTATTTTTTGCACAGATGCTTCTCACCTGTATCCACTGATTAATGGGGATGCAGCCAACACACCTTACTATATATATGTGTGTATATGTGTGTATATATATATATATATATATATATATATATATATATATGTATGTGTGTATATATATATATATATATATATATATATATATATATATATATATATATATATAAAATGTTGAGATCATTGCACCTCAGAACAGGGGAAATACTCAAGGATACTGAACCCATATCTGGCTTTCAGTTTCACTATTTTGTGGATCACATTTACAGTGCTCATAATTTCAACGGGCAAAAATATATATGCACAGAATAAATTCAATAGGCATGTCATTTTTTGTTGATTTATCTGGTGGTGACTCTGAAGATGTGAAGTATCGCCATCTCTGCCAGGGAGAATAGGGCAGTACATGTGTAACATATGCCAGCATAGTTAGCTGGTGTTTTATAAATACTTTTGTGCCATTTGACTATCACACTGATTTGTACAGACGCTTGTGTTAAAAAATATCAACAATGCTATTATAACTGATTAAATGTATATGCTTAAACAAAGAATTCTGGAATGGAAGAAATTTGTTCTATAGCTTTCAGATACTGCAGCAGATCTTAGCAAAGCTCTGAGTGTACACTGTACCAGAGTCAGGTGATCAAATGTAATATCATTCTATAACTAGCACTGAGAGGATGGAATTCACATGGCAGCAGCTTGTTTTGATTTGTTTTCTTTGGAACCTGATGTAAAAATCTACGAGAGTTATCACAGTTGTTTATTTAGTTGAGTGTAGTTGAGTTAATTTCAGTTAGTTTTGAAGCTGAGATGACACGGTTTCACTGTATCAAATCCTTTATTGGAACCAAAATGCCTAGGACAGTTACAACGTGAAAGCGCTAACTGTCCTAGGCATTTTGGTTCCAATAAAGGATTTGATACAGTGAAACCGTCTCATCTCAGCTTTTGGTGTATCCTCGGATTTGTTTTTTGCTCATTGTGACTTTATCGCTACGAGGGTCCTTTACTCAGGAAGGAGGTTTGTTACTTGTAGTTTTGAAGCTCATCACCTTAAATTGTGGAAGTAAGCATCTCAGTGTCCTATCTTGCCTTGCTGTATTAATTAGTTAGCTAGGGAACAGTTATAAATACAGTGAGATTAGTTAAGTATTGTTTTTTCTGTACCTGAGTGAATCTGTCCAACTGTGTTATTTTTATTTCTCCCATGATTGAAAATCTAGTGTTTATTTTTCTTAGATATTTAGTATTCTCATGTTTTCTATATAGCTGATAAGGTGTGCCTGGTGGCAGTCAAAACTATCTTATAGTCTGGGCAGAAGGGGGCATAGCTAGTTAACCTATGCCAACCTTTCCCAGGTGTGTGCGTATATGTGTATAAATCAAATATCAAAAAGTGTGTGTGTCATCTACTTGTGCAGGGACATGAAGCACTGGTTGGACAGAGAGGGTGATGGAGGTCTTGGCTTAGCCACTCAGCTAAGATCTCAACTCTATAGCTGTGCCAGTGGGGAGTCTTATTGGGGATCTAGAGAAAGAGGGAGAACCCAGCCACTGACTGTGGTCTCTGTTTGATCTTAAGGGAAATTGTACTTTACTGTGTGTGTACTTGTCATCCTTCCAGTGTTTACGTCCCCCACTGTTGCCATTTGTGAGGATTGTGGCTCCTTGATTACTGTGCCTGTGTGGGACATCACATATTAATTGGTTGGCAGTGGTGGGATATCCACATATTAGGATTCAGTGGTGTGGTTATTGAATTCCTGTAGCCTGTAAACAGTGGTCACTAAGGAAGGTGTTTGTTCTCTCAATCAGTCACACAGTGAACATTCAGAGTTTCATATCAGAATAGTTTAATTAATTTTTTTTCTTAGCTTAATTAGTCAGGGAGAGTAGGCAAGGATGCCAGCAGAGGAGTACGGCAACCTGACAAGGAGCCAGCTGGCTGAGATGTGCCAGGCCAAAGGACTGGTGCATGCCAATCTGACTAAAGCAGAAATGAATGCAGTCTTGAGCACAGCTGCATCACAGACCAGCAACCAGAAGGACAACCAGGCCAGCATTGGAGATGTACAACTCTTAGAAAATGGACAGTTCAACCTTTCCACAGAGGACTTAAAAATCCATCTGGAGTTAAAGAGACTTGAACTGGAGGCCAAATGGTTAGAACCAGAATCAGTAGAGAGATGCACCATTTGGAGGCTGAAGAAAAGGAGAAACAGATGGCACTAGACTCAGCAGAGAGACTGAGATGTCTGGAAATTGAGGAGAATGAGAGGCAGAGACAACATGAAAAGGAAATGCTGACTCTTTGCCAGGGTCATTGAGGTAATAGTGAAGGGAGTAACTGAACCCCAGAAGCAACAAATGTCAGTAAATGTCTTCCACAATTTACAGAGAGTGATAATTTTGATAGTTTCATTTATATGCTTGAAAGGGTATGTAAACAGTATAATGTTGACCAAAGGCTCTGGGTACGGTTCCTGACCCCCTTACTTAATGGTAAAGCTGTAACATCTGTTTCTAAATTGTCTGATAATGATTGCTTAAATTATAATACTGTTAAAAATTGTCTGTTAGGGTGTTTTAAGTTAACACCTGAAGCTTATAGAAAAAAGTTTCATGAGCATAGACAAGGCGGATGAAAGTGTGTGTGAATTTATTGCTGAGTTTAGAAGTTATTTTCATAGGTGCATGAGTAGGTATCAAGTCACAACTTTTGAAGGGCTGGCAGACCTTTTGGTGAGGGAACAAGACCTTAGTGGTTTGCCTGAGGACATGAGAATCTGGTTACCAGATAGGCAATGCAATATTGCAGAAAAGATGGGGAAGAAGGGAGACCTATGTCTAGCAAGGACCTACTGTCTTGTTTGTGGAAGTGTTGCAGGGTGAAGCATGTAAAGACTATCCCCTACCACCCCCAAACTAATGGTCTTGTGGTGAGGTTAAACTCTACACTAAAGACCATGCTATGGGCATTTACAGATCAGTTTAGGAGAGACTGTGATAAATATTTACCCCATCTATTGTTTGCATACAGAGAACAGAGAAGTACCCCAGGAATCCACAGGTTTTTTACCCTTTAGTTGCTGTATGGGCATAGGGTGAGGGGGTCTATAGATTTGATTAATGATGAGTGGGAATCCCACAAGGAGTCTGTTGTGACATATGTCCTAAATGTCAGGCTAAGGCTTAGGGTTCTCCTGGGCTTGGCCCAGGAGAACCTGTCAGGAGCCCAAAAGCAGAAAAAGGTCTGGTATAAGAGGAATGCTCAAGCCCGAAAGTATGCTGTGGGACAGCAGGTTATGGTGTTTATTCCTGTCAGACAGAATATGCTGGAGGTAGCATGGAAGAGACCCTTCAAAGTGGTAAGGAAGGTCAGTGATGTTAATTATATGGTAAACCTGCTAGGTAGGAGGCAGGGGCACAAATTGTACTATGCTAATGTGATGAAGCCTCAACATGTCAGAGAAGTCCTGGTCAGATTGCAAAGCTCAGGGTTGAACATTAAGCCCAGTAATTGTCAGTCAGGTGGGTATGGCAGAGGTCTTCTACCTGAGGCATAGAGTGGGGAGTGCTAAAATTAGGCCAGAACCTGCCAAAGTGGAGGCTATTCAGGTGTGTTATAGCCCTGTTATCAGAAAGCCGGTGAGGTCTTTCTTGGGGACAAAAATCTATGACAGTTATCACAGTTGTTCAGTTATTTCAGTTGAGTTTAGTTCAGTTAGCTTAGAAGCTCATTGTCTTGCCTTGTGGAAATAAGCACCTCAGCATCCTATCCTGCCTTGCTGTATTAATTAAGTTAGCTAAGGAACAGTTACTCTTTAGACCGCCAGGAAATATAGTGAGATTAGTTCAGTATTGTTTTTCTGCATCTATGTGAATCCAACTGTGTTATTTCTATTTCTCCTGTGATTGAAACTCAGGTGTTTATTGTTTTCAGACATTTAGTATTCTCATGTTTCAATTTTATTATTTGTTATTAAATACTTTTATACCTTTCATCGTGGCTGGTCTTTTAGAAAATGTTTTTAATATCTTGAGAGCACTTGTGCTTAATTTAGTGACAATTTGTCCACTCCAAAAAGCCTTGCTGCTTTGATTACACTCTACCATTTATACTAGCATTGATTTACTCAGTATAATTTGATGCCCTTGTAAGAGCCTTATAATTTATTTATTTTATTTTATTTTACATTTGTTGACCTGGATGGTCCGACTGGATACATGTCCATTTTCAGCGGAGGCCCGGGGAGAAAAGCTCCAGAGTGAAAAAATACAAATAAGTACAAATTACATAGATGAAAAAAATTCCTAGTTAACGTATTATATACATTCATGGTTAAGCTGATGATAGCAGTATTACAGTTAAAATACAACTTTGAAAAACTAGTGAAAAACTTGTGCATTTCAAGAGACATTACAGTAACTATGTACAGTTTCCATTTCACAGTATTTTCAAATGCAGCTCTCTGCATCAAGCACAGTTTCCCACAAGAGCACACAGGGATCACTCTCCAGACCTAGGACTGGACTTTCTGTCTCTCCAGATCCCAAACATGACTCACCTTTGAGCACTGTGTCCTTATAATGGTTGACTGGTGGCAGCATCGTTAACTTATAGTCTGGGCAGAAGGGGTACATTAGTAAATCTGTTCCAGCTTTTCCCAGGAGTGAGTGAGTGTGTGTGTGTGTGTGTGTGTGTGTGTGTGTGTGTGTGTGTGTGTGTGTGTGTGTGTGTGTGTGTGTGTGAAAATCAAATGCCCAGGTGTGGGTGTGTCAATTACTTGGAACTGGGACACAGTGCTCAAAGGTGAGTCTTGTTTGGGATCTGGAGAGACAGAGAGTCCAGTCCTAGGTCTGGAGAGTGATCCCTGTGTGTTCTTGTGGGAAACTGTGCTTGATGCAGAGAGTTGCATTTGAAAATACTGTGTAAGTCTATTTCTGTTTTCAGTGACATCTCTCACCAGTGTCAGTGGTGAAGATTGAGGCTCCTTGATTACTGGCCCAGGGTAACGACAAGCTATCACATATTGGTGGCAGGAGTGGGATATTAATTGAACTTCAGTAGCCTGTAGGCAGTTGTCATCGAAGGTGTGTGTACTCTCAACAGCCACAATGTAAACATTTAGAGTGTAATTTTCTCAATATTTTTATTTATTTTTGTTAGTTTGGTTTAGTTAGCGAAAGCAGGAAAAGATGTCAGAAGAGGGTTATGGTAAACTGACGAAGAAACAGTTGACCAAGTTGTACAAAACCAAAGGACTGGTGCATATTAACTGGACTAAAGAGAAACTGATTTCAGCTTTTATCATAGCTGCAGTGTGGACCAGTGGCCAAGAGGTCAACCATTCTGGTGATGGAGATGTCCATTCTTCAGAATCAGGACAGTTCACCTTTTCCTCAGAGGAAATTCATTAAAAATCCATCTAGAGTTAAAGAGATTTGAAATGGAAGCCAAATGTTTGGAGGCTGAAAAAAGAAGTAGCACTAGCATGAACTGGAGATTGAAGAGAGAATGCAATGTTGGGAGATCGAAGAAAAAGATAAGCAGATTCAACATGAACTGTAGGCCAAACATTTGGAAACTGAAGAAAGACTGCATCATTTAGAGATTGAAGAAAAAGAGAGACTGTGTCATTTGAAGATCGAAGGAAATGAGAGACTGCTGCATTTGGAGGTTGAAGAAAATGTGAAACTGCTGTGTTTTGAGGCTGAAGAAAAGGAGTAGCAGTGACACCACTAGAAGGCGATGTTGACTCTTCACCATGGTCATGGAGGTAATGGGAAAGGGAATAGCCAGACCCCAGAAGCAATAAACATCCTTATGTTTCTTCCACAATTTGCAGAGGGGGATAACTTTGATAGTTGTATTCATATATTTGAAAGAGTGTGTAAACAATATAATGTTGACCAAGAGCTCTGGGTATGGTTCCTGACTCCCTTACTCCATGGTAAAGCTGCAACTGCTGTTTCTAAATTGTCTGATACTGATAGTTTAAACTATGACAGAGTAAAATAATGTTTATTGAACTGTTATAAGTTAACACCTGAAGCTTACAGAAAAAAAGTTTTGTGAGTCTAGATGCAAGGCAGATTAAAGTGTATGTGATTGTATTGCTGAGTTAAGCCCTAATTTTCATAGGTGGGTGAGTGGGTGTCAGGTTACCACTTCTGAAAGATTGGCAGACTTTTTGGTGAGGGAACAAGGCCTTAGTACTTTGCCTGAAGACATGAGAATCTGGTTGGCAGACCAAGAGTGTAACTCTGAAGATGAGCTGGGGAGAAAAGGGGATCTCTACTTAGCAAGCAGGGCACCACTGCACAAGAAGGGATACCCAGTGCTGCACATGGATATAAGGGAACCCATGATGGGTGGCCTAAATCACCCCAACAGCATCTACCAATAACAGTGGAAGCCACTAGTTCAGGTACATGGCCAGGGTCAGGAGTTAGATGCTTTAAATATAACCAGAGGGGCCATATAGCATAAATATGTCCACTAAAGCAAGGTGGGGAACAAAAGGTGAGGAAGCCAGCAAGTGGGAATAACAGCATGCCAGTAGTAAGTTGTTTGGAGACAACAGTGGAATAAAACTATCAACAGAGTTTGCATCCTATCTTTTTGAATGGAAGACAGGCCACTGCTAAGAGAGACACAGCCTCTGACATAACTTTTGTGAATCCTGCAGTTGTTAAATAGGAGTAGTACTTGCTTGGACAGTCCACTCTAATCAGAGCTTTGGCAGGATCCCATTCCAAATACCTTTGGCCAGGGTTCACCTTGACTGGGAGGGTGGAAATGAAGCAAGCAGGTAGATGTGTTTGAGGATATTCCTGCAGATGTCTTGATAGGGAATGATTTTGACAATGCAGTAGCTTGTCTGAATGCAGTTACATGCAGTCAGGCTTGGAGATAGGTATGTAGGTCTGGCAGCCTCAGGAAGACCCAGACAGACCACACACCTGAAGCTGGAGCTGGTGATGTGGCTATTTTAGGGAGGGAGCTATCTTGTAGTAGTGATCCTGAAACTGAGCCACAGCTGCTGGTAAGTACTGATGCATCCATGGACAGGCTGACTGCAAGGACAGAGTTGAGTTGTTGTACCCAGGCTAACAGTGAGGCACTGCCGACAGAAGATACTAGGCTTCCAGTGGAAGGGGAGCTGAGAATGGTTACAAAGATAGAGTTGAGACAGGCTCAGCTTTCGGATCCTGCTTTACGAGGCTTGAGAGAGGTAACTAAGGAGGCACCTGATGCTCAACAAAAAGGGGAGTCTGTGTACTGGAACAAAGGGTTACTGTATAGAGATTGGACCCCTGAGGGAGGGCTAGAGTGTGAGGTAATACAGCAATTGGTAGTGCCCAGAGCTATCATCTGGCATTTCTAGCCATAGCTCATGACATTCCTTTTGTAAGTCATTTGGGCATAAAGCATACTAAGAGATGTATTATGCAGAACTTTTATTGGCCTGGGATTGCAAGGGATGTAACAGGGTACTGCAGGACCTGTGAGCACTGCCAAAAGCTATGCAAGGGAGGGGGAAAAGGTCAAAGGTCCATTAATGCCTTTATCTATGATTGACAAACCATTTCAGAGGTTAACTATGGATATTGTGGAGCCTCTGAGTACACCAAGTTCCACAGGGAAGAAGTATATCCTGGTGGTAGTAGATTTTGCTTCTAGATACCCTCAGGCAGTGGCTCTGTCCTTCATTGAGGCAGAGAAGGTAGCAAATGCTTTGTTAGAGATTTTCAGCAGGGTAGGTTTTCCAAAAGAAATACTGACTGACAGAGGTGCCAATTTCACGTCAGAGCTTCTGGCTTGTCTGTGGACTTACTGTGGGGTGAAGCACCTAAAGACCACCCCATACCATCCTCAGACTAATGGCCTTGTTGAGAGTTAAACTCTACACTCAAGACCAGCTATGGGCATTTATAGACCAGTGCATGTGGAAGTGGGACAAATGTTTGTTCAATCTATTGTTTGCTTACAGAGAGGTGCCCTAGGAATCTACAGGTTTTTCACACTTTAAGTTGCTGTATGGGTATATGGTGAGGGGACCTCTAGATTTGATTTGAAATGAGTGGGAGGGTGAGTGTGAATCCCACAAGTACTCTGTTGTTGCATATGTCCTAAACCTCAGGACAAGGCTCAGGGAACTCATTGGCTTGGCCCAGGAAAACCTGCCAGAAGCCCAACAGTAGAAAAAGGTCTGTTATGACAGGAATGCTTGCGCTAGAGAGTATGCTGTGGGGCAGCAGGTAAAGGTTCTCATTCCTGTTAGACACAACAAGTGCAGGCAGCTTGGGAGGGACACTTCAAGGTAGTAAGGAAGGTCAGTGATGTTAACTACATGGTAAAACTGCCAGGCAAGAGGCAGGAGAACAAATTATACCATGTTAACATGATGAAATCTTGCCATGATAGAGAGGCCCTTGTGCTGAGCATTTACAATAGGGGGCAGGAGGAGTCTGAGAGGGATCTTTTTCTACAGGGTATCAGCTAGCCAAATCCCAAATTAATATTGTGGAGCCTAGGTTTGCAAGCATATGATAGGACAGTGCAGCATTGTACTAAGGTTAGCATTGCCAACACAGATGGGGTCTCAATACAGGTATCAGGTAGTGTATTTCAAGGGTCACTTGAAAAACTAGCTTGAGTTTTTGGGGGGAGAAATGTCACAAAAGGAAATATTGCTAGCCCAGCTGGCTGGAATTTTGTAAATAATTATATGTCATTTGTGAATATCAACATGATTCATATGCTTGTGTTACAAATGTATTAGAACTGTATGTCATATAAGATGATTTGTACAAACGTGTGCTGAAGAGATATTTTGTAGAGTACTCAGAGATGTGTCCACAGTGTACCCTACTGAAAGAGAATAGAAATGTATATAAACTATTGTAACTGTGTAAATGTATATATAAAAACAGGGGAAACTGGAACATTGAGGGTTAACTTGCAAAACTTCAGAAAAATAGTTGAAATTAAATTATATTATAACTGCACCATGAAAGATGGTTTCAATGCAGCAAGGAGACAGGATGTCGAAAACTAGGGAGCCTTCTGCATTGTATTGTAAGTGTTTTATTGTTTTATGTTTGCAAACATCTGAGGGCTATATATTTTCACAGGGAGATGCTAAATGCTGGCAGTTTCTAGCAATGGGGATTTAGCTTGGAAACTAAAGTCGGATGACAAAAGTGATGTCATCCTGCAAGTATCCAAGCAGCAATATTTGAGATATTAATTTAAGAGCTCTCTGAGAAAGAAACAGTGCATTCTGTATTTTGACTCGGACCCAACAACATCACCTAGAAGATCCATTCATCACACTTGTCGTGCTGTAATATTAAGTTAACCAGGGTACAGTAATTTATTTTTGATATAGTCAGAAATAGAGCTGAGCTTTATGCAATGTTGTTTTAAATATTTCTATGATTTTCAACTCTCATGTAACTGTGTTTATTTACTGAGTATTTTCTTGTTCTGTTATTTATTATTACAAATATTTAAACCTGTCATTGTGGCTGATATCTGAGAGACATATTTAAGTTCTGGGAGTACTTGTATATTTATTTGGTGACACTGTCGGCCACTCCTAATAGCCTTGCTCTTGGTCAAGCTACCATTTGGATTAATAATATTACACAGAAAGATTGGACACCTTTTTTAAGGGCCTTAAAGTAGCTGATAAGGAGTGGCTGGTGACAGTCAAAACTACCTTATACACTGAGCAGAAGGGAGCATAGCTGGTAAACCTGTATCAGCCTTTCCCAGGTGTGTGCATATATGAGTGTATAAATCAAATCTCAAAGAGTGTGTGTATCAGCTACTTGGGCAGGGAAACGAAGCACTGGTTGGACAGATAGAGTGCTGGAGGCCTTGGCTTGACCACTCAGCTGAGATATGAACTCTATAGCTGTGCCAGTGGGGAGTCTTATTGGAGATCCGGAGAAAGAAAGAGAAATCAGCCCCAGACTGACAGTGGTCTCTGTGTGCTCTTAAGGGAAATTGCACTTTACTGTGTGTGTACTTGTCATCATCCCAGTGTGTACATCCCCCATCATTGCCAGTGGTGAGGATTGAGGCTCCTTGATTACTGGGCCAGTGGTGGGATGTCACACATGTCATCTTGATCAAAAGTACGGCCCACACTGAATCAAAACAAATCTCAACAGAATCAGATACAAATCCACAAATAATCAAGGAGAATCAGGTACACCATTTAAAATATTAGTGCTATTAACTTGTGGCATTTAGAGAATAACATAATGTGAGTTAATATATGTTTTCTGAAGTAAAAATAGTTTTGTCTTTATTTATTAAGTATAATTCACTACCTTTTCTCCAAAAGTCACCATTTTTATGAGAAATTAAGAGGGACAGAGCTAAAATTTGAGTCAAAAGCTGGGACGTCCCTGGACAGTTGAAAGGTAAGAATAGGAAGGCAATTTAATTATTGAATAAGATATATTTAATGTTCATAGCTGCTTACTAAGCATGCAGTCCAGGAGATCATTACACCACCTAGCCCAAATTCCTAATTGCCCTAAAGCATTGTCTGTTAAGAGACTTGCTTAAGGTCACAGAGTAAGCAAATGAAGATGGAAAGATTCAAACTCTGTGCCTTTGGCACAAAAAGTAGCTCATTAATAAGTCAGAGGCCTAGTCCCCTGTAATAACTGGTAGGTTACTATTGGCGTTTATTTACAGATCAGTTAAGCAAGAATGGATGCATTTGTACAGATGCTTTTTGAATGGCCAGACAGAAACTGAATTCTTCAGGAGTTATGTTTTAAACATTATTTTACTTTTGGCAAAGTATACTACTCTCACATAAAATGGTACAGCAATCAGACAAGCTATTGCCCTCCTCCAATAATGCTAATATTTTCATGTTAACATTTTAAATGTATATTATTATAGACATACAGATTATTGTAAAAAAATGCTATTTTACTTGTTCATTGACATTTTTTATTAGAAAATATGGAATGAAATTATTCCATCAGTTAGTTCAGCAACTTAGAAGTCAGTGAATGTTCCCTGCATGTTCCACTCACATTTGTGATGTACTGTCTATTAAGAACTAATGATGAAAGACATATCTGTAGCAAAATAGGAACTAAAGTAGTTCCTAAAGCAGCACAGGTGAAGACATCCCTCTATGCCACCAGCTATCTTTCTGTCAGACTGATAAAATCACTTCCATTTGATTATTTCTACAGATCAAAGAATTTATGTCATTCTGAAAAAAATAGTTCTGATTAGTCTCAGTACATTGTTTAGATGGTGATAAAGTCATTTGTTGTTAATCTTATTATCCAAGGATAACTGGATATCTAGGACAAGACAGCAAGGAAACAAGTCACAAAGCAATAGTCACTATAATGCGCAAAACAGAAGACAACAAGATGTGCTGTGACTTTATGTCATGTTGGAGAATACATCCTAGCAAAGAAGGTTTATGAAAGCTGTCTTAGATATCACATAGCTCTGGTTATAGACAACGAGGGATATTCAGAAAGAAGTAATGCCTATAAGAAACACTAACTAATGCAAACTGGTGGGGTGATTCTGTAAGTGTATCTAAAATGCAGTTTGTGATGCATGTCTAGATGCACGACTGGCCATTTTAGATGAATGCACGACAGTGGCTAAAAATTAAACCACCACTATCTTGAGGTAGTTAGCATACTTCCTAAGAGCTAAGGGTTTCTGAAAACTGCCTTGTATATATTCAACAGTTTTGCCATCTAAACACAGTATTTCATATTGTAATACTGAAAATTTGGCCAATAGGTTGTCTTTTAATTATTTTTTCTATCAGACAGGTGGGGTAGTTTGTGAAAGAAAGAAAGAATACAGCTATTTACACTGTAATATAGGTTAATACTCACCAACACAGTAAAAATAGGAAATTAATTGACATGGTTTCTTGTGAAATTCTATTACACTATTGCAATTGTTAACTCAGAAAAGTAGAACACACACACACACACACACACACACACACACACACACACACACACACACACACACATATACATATATATATATATATATATATATATATATATATATATGGGTTCATTGTGTTTCATTGTACTTTACATCAAATGTTTCAGAAGGAAGCTTTCTTTATCAAAATGCTGTTTCATCATAGGCTGCCAGCATTTGCTTTGTGGGATGACTACATAGTGGACCATGGGATTGGGAGGGTACAGGGGGCTTCCCCATGTATAAAACACTGTTTTTTTTTTCGTTTTATTGAATTTTAACCATTTGTGGTTGAAGCAGTGCAAGCCAATGTAGTGGGCCTGTGATGTAATGAAATATACATATATATATATATATATATATATATATATATATATATGTGTGTGTGTGTGTGTGTGTGTGTGTGTGTGTGTGTGTGTGTGTGTGTGTGTGTGTGTGTGTGTGTGTGTGTGTATATATGTGTATTTGTGTGTGTAAGTATGCATGTGATATATATATATATATATATATATATATATAGATGTGTGTGTGTGTGTGTGTGTGTGTGTGTGTGTGTGTGTGTGTGTGTGTGTGCATGTATATATCTACTCTCTATCTATAGCTATATCTTTCTATCTATCTATCTACCTGTATACATTTATGGTAGATGACTAAAGTGCATAAGCACTGAATTCCTGCTGATTGATTCCAGCATATTGGAAAACACACTTAAAAATCAATCATACTTACACCCAAAATTATCACAAAAGGAAAACACTTTTCTTTTGCCATCTTAGGAGAAAAAAATACCATCACATTCAGACCAAATTTGGAATGGATTTTTCTAAAGTATGGTACAGGAACAGGGTTAGAGTCAGGGTTAGGTGGTAGCAGTAAGAGATACAGGTTACAAAGATAAATAAACATGATGCTGTGTGGGGCTTCCCTGAAAGGTAAATTCAAAAAAAATAATTGACAGGTGCTAAAACATGGAATGTACATGAAGTATCAGCAGAATGAGATTGTGTCTGGTTAATAACGTTGTATACATTATCCAGGTCTATCACTAACTGTAACAAGTTCATTATGCTGTATTATGCTGCAAATCATGCTTGTGGACAATGGCAGGGGTAGGGAGTGTTGTAAGTTGCAACCTGCTCCCTTATTTTTCTATGCAGCTACCACCTTTTAGCTGCCCAGTGTTTTCTGTTACATTATTTTGCAGTTACAGAAACCCATAATGTTTACTTTTTCTCATCTCTCATTGTGTTGTATGTCAGTGGTACAGCGGTAAATACTTTTGACAAGTGTGCAAAGAATTGTGTACCATTTAGAGACTGCATTGATTTATGAACAAAGATGGAAATAATTTTTCAACTTTAAATTTGTATAGCTTTTTTCAAATGTTTGTCACCAAAGGTGGTAATAAAAAACTCTCTGTTTATAGATTATTGACAGCTGTCATATTTTTTTAAAGTTTGGCAACCCTGATAAGGGAGAAAGACTTCAGGAATATGCCATCCATTAAAATGTATAAACCCTATATATATATATATATATATATATATATATATATATATATATATATATATATACACTGTAATACAATGTGGCAGGATGGTACTCCTAAGTAGCAGAAGTAACAATATTGAATATTATGAATTGAATCCTGAGCATATCTAAACAATCCTACCTTGGTTTGTGATTTACTGTGGAACTGACTGGCAAGAGAAGTTTTATTTGAATTTATATAGTATTTGTTATCACTGTTTTTAACTGTTTGTAGGTAGGAAGGGATAGCTTGTTAACAAGATTTACTTTAATTCATATTTGGTTGTTTTGCTTTTAATTTCACTGTTGGTTGTTAAAAAAGGATAGGTTTTAGACAGATCAAGAAAAATTTGAAGAAAATTTATATAAAGATATATAGCATAATAGGAAACATTTTTATAGATACATAAGATGTGGAAGGAGTAAAGAAACACAAAGTGATAAACTGTGGGCAGATTCTAAAATTTATTCTCAGACACAACAGATTATAGATATATTTACATACATATTTAATATAGATATATTTACAAAATCTTATGCAAAACAGTTTGGTTCTGGAAAAGGGGTGATAGGTTGTCCTAGTGATATCCAGGCAACACCAGATACTGGAATCAAATTAGATTATTTTGAAAAAGAGCTGTGCAAACTAGATCCAAACAAAGCACAGGGAGGAGACAGAATTAGTAAAAATGACCTGAGAACACTTCAGCCCGAACTTACAGTACCATTATATCTATTATTCAATAGGTCATATAAATATAGGAAGATTCCTCAAGATTAGAGACATGCGCTTATTAAGCCTATCTTCAAGGGAAAGGGGAGTAGGACCAACCCAGAGTCATAAAGACCCTTAAGTCTAATTTCATGTTGGGGAAAAATAATGGAGAGGGTAATACTGGATAAATTATTGTTAGAACTGGATAGGTTGGGACTTAAAACCATATATCAGCATGCATATGTTGAAAACAGTTTTATTATGATCTATAACATGATGTTCTATAACTATATAATAACAGCTATGAATGAAAAATTGTGCTGTGGTATAATTTATATAGATTTAACTTTAGCATTTGACAAGGTCATACACAAAACACTAATCAATGAATTAGTACAACTAGTTATTGATGTACTCGATACGATGGATAACGGCATGGCTTACAAACAGGACATGGCAAATATCATACAGCAACTGGACAGGTGAAATCCTTGGTTACAGTCAGGGTGTCCCACAGGGTTCTGTGCTTGGCCCTTACTTGTTTAGATTGTATCTTTCAGATCTAACGTTTTCATTTGAGGTGTTCTACAGTCTATGTGCAGATGACCTGAAACTGGATAAACTGATTACGTATTACAGATAAGGCATGTCTGCAAAATAACTTGACTAAATTGACCATATGGGTACAGGAGAATACAATGCTGATAAATACATCAAAAACTAAGCATATGAGATTTGGGAAACATACATGGAAAGATGAATATTTAATACAGCATACAGTGATTGAAACTGTGGACTCATTTAAAGACCTTGGTATATGGGTAGATTCAGCCGTGAGTTTTTCTAATCATATCAGCCAATCAGTTAATGATAGTTATAGAACTATAGGTTGTACAAAAAGATGTATAAAGCCTAGGAAATCAAAAATGATGAAGTCATTGTTTGTTAGTTACATTAGACCCAAACTTGAGTATTTAATAACTATATGGAAACCCTATAAGAAAACTAGCATGAGTGAACAGGAAAGAGTACAACAGAAACATACCAAGGGTATCCATGGATATGAAAATTTAAGTTATGATGAAAGACTAAAATATCTGAAGTTGTACAGTGTTTCTTACAGATATCTAAGAGGAGATCTTATTCATGTATATAGGGCATTTACAGACAACTACCTCTGGGAATGTTTGGGGTTATCAAAAAGTAATAGAGAATCATCAGACAGCCTATGTAGAAGATTCTATAGGAATGAGAAGTGTATTAATTGGTTCTCTGACAGAGTAGCTGATGCATGGAACAGACTACCAAATTACATTAAAACAAGTACTAGTTTAGATATTTTTAAGAACAGCCTGGACACTTATTATGGTAACAAGTGTTTGGTATATTGGCAGGCTAGATGGGCATTAATACCCGTGCTCGAAATATTTGTATGTATGTATGCATATAATAATAATAATAATAATATTTACTAAAAAAATCAGAAACACTTTTGATCTTAGGACTGGGGGCAAAAAAAAGATCAAAAACTCCAATGCTCCAGCTAAAAAGTCATCAAAACACAAATATCAAGTGCTTTTGCCTTCCTTAAATGAAGACTTCTTCAGAAAGATTAGCACAAAATAATAACACATTTAAATCCACAAGTAGGAGCATATGACAACAAAAATCATATATACCCAACAAAACTTACCATAAAGTAAAATTAACATAAACTAGAAAAAGTGCTGTTACTTCCACTCTTCAAGTACTCTCTTTAAAGTAATATAATGGAGAAAGTTACTATATGCCTTTTAGGCTATGATAATTTTATTATATGATGGAAGGAAATAGAAACTGGCATAACAAGTCCTTTGGAGATGGTTATGGGTCAGGTAAGGGATTTTGTATGTTTTGTTAGATTAGTACTATGGCAAGCTGTATTTATATACCATTTCCAACATGGGTTCCTCTAGTTAGCTTAGATTAGGAAGACTAAATGCATGGTGCCAGTAAAGGTCAAGGAGGACAAGCGGAGGTGAAACTGTATGCCCAGATGGGAAGGACAAACAATAAGGTCCCATATTTACTTCCTATTAATTCTAAGGTGCTCCTCTTATGGTTGGCATTAAAAAGGGCAGGTGAGGGAAAGACAAATTAAATCCACCAATGTGTGGGGTCAGATTTTCTTGAACCACCCCAATCTCACCCATTCTTGCTGATGTGAGCACACAGATCATTTCAGGGACATCTTATACTCTCCTCATGGCATATATGTGTTTCCATATAGATGTTCCCATCACATCTTGGGACCACCAACTCCTCCTCCCCTGGTCCTGTGGCCATTGTGCAAGCTTTCTTATAAGGGAGGAACTGGCAACCAGGACCAGCATCTTCCTCTGTCACAGCCACCTATCATTCCCTGTCTGTCTCTTACAGTTCTTCAGGCCGTCTATGTCATAGTCAGGGCTTTATTTATCTATATCATAGAGTCCTAAGACTGGAAGTTTCTTGGCAAAGAAGTATACAAATTATCATTTTGACAAATATGTTCAGTGGTATGGTCCACATTATGTATAATTCTAATAGTAATGAGGGCTACACAGCAATACCATATCACTTAGACAACGTCCAAATGATAAATGAAGGAAGAGAAAGCAATTGGATGGCTAACAGTGTCTCAGAAGTTAGGCAAGGATCTGGTAGAACCTTCTTTGATCAGAGGGGATGTTTAAGAAAAGTTTGATTTTTGCATTTTAAATGTCTAGAAGAAATGTTTTTATTTACAGGTGGAGAACAACTGAGGAAGTAAAGAACACGGAAGAAAACCTGAGGACATATCAGGAGGGGCTGCTCAATGTGGCACAGTCACCTGGTTCACCACCATTTTCTTCTAAAGTGGAAATGCCAGCAAGGCAGCCTAAGAAAGGAAACATTTGTATGGGGGTGTGGCTGGGGTCAGAGAACTGCAAATACATTGATGGCTTGTGTAGCAGTACCCAGGGATATGAACAACAGACCACTTTTTTATGTAGTACAATAAAAAATGTGCTGAAGAAGAAAAATGCATTTTTTTAACCCAGACCTTGATAGTGCTCATACAGGAGGCTTAAAGAAAATGACATGGGGTTGTTTAAAAGTAAGGTAAATAATGAATTAGTGGCCTGTATTTCCAAAGTATGTTTGACAAAACTTATCAGATTTATAGACCTGTATCAAAGCTGAATACAAACAGGTAGCTTTAGACTAAAAATATGTAAGGTCAAAATTCCTCTTTGAAGTGGCAAGAGTCTATAAACCCTC
Organism: Protopterus annectens; assembly: GCF_019279795.1. Taxonomy (NCBI): domain Eukaryota; kingdom Metazoa; phylum Chordata; order Ceratodontiformes; family Protopteridae; genus Protopterus; species Protopterus annectens. The sequence continues at coordinate 331,999,349 of NC_056748.1, forward strand.
CAGGTGTGGAAAGTTAACTTCCCTCTCACTTTATATAACACAATATTAGGCCATTTTTCCTTGGAGTAAAGGTTATGAGATATTTCATCCTTTGTATTTTTTAAATTAAAAATGACAAAGCCCTTTCTATGTCTTGGTACTCTCCTTAATTTCCATAAGATCTTTCTCATATCACATGATGCACAGTTATGGATTGACATGGTGAAGCAATAAAGAGCTTTAGTTTAAGGATGTATAAATGATCACCACTGTAACATAAATGGGTAAGTCATGAAAAACTGAAGCAGGCATTCTGTGAGAGCTACTGTAATTGAACAAACATAAACCTAGTGTTAACGTGGTTCATCACACTGTGCCTGGATGTGAGCACAGTAAGTATATAACTCATACATGACTTGTTTTACCAGCTTTAACATTTTTCCTCTGATCACCTCTTGGGATGTCAGGAGTAGGAGATTGCAAAGGTGTTGACAGTGAATGGTAAGTGAAGTCAGTGCCAAGAATTGTTGTGCTAGGCATGGGAGGCAAGAAAAGGGCTGAAAGGTCTGGTAAATGGAATGTAACACAGAGACAAGCAGTGGGTAGGCTTTTGGCTGACCAAGAGTTCAGGCTATGTAGCATAATAAATAAATTAACTAAATAAATAAAAACATAATGTCTCATTTAGAGGGAACAGAGGTAGAGTGATCCTTGATGGCTAAAGGTCATACAACATTATTGGTGATTGGTGCCATGGGTCATACAGATTATTTGTAATTAGTACCATGGATCATTAGCTGTGGTGAGTACTGACCACTTGAACTAATGAACATTTGAACAAATGTAGGATGGTAATAATGGTGATGCTATATGGCTGAATAGTAAAAGGGTATGTGGTGTGAAGTTTTCAGACAATGGGGCATTTCAAAGTTAGAAACTTCTTTAATAGCTGGTCACATCAAACAAAGTCGCCATGTGATTACCATCTCACAGGCAGATGAAGAGAGAAGCTTGAACACTGACTGATACAGCAATCAGTGGTAAGTGCTGTGGTTGCCAGTCAGGATTAAAAGGCATGCAGTTATGTTTATTTCAGAAATTTACTTCTCCCATATAATCCCCTTACATAAAGGAGGCAAATCCACTGATATCTCCAACTTCCGACCAATTGCATTACTCTCTCCACTAGCCAAAATAATGGAAAAATGTATTCATCATCAACTACTCCAACATCTGCTCCACAATAACTTACTTGCCAACTGTCAGCACGGCTTTAGACCCTTTCATAGTACAACTACCGCCCTTCTATCTTTTACTGACTGCATTAACAAGAATCAAAATAATAACTCTCTATCTTCTGCATTATTCATTGACCTATCAAAAGCCTTTGATATGGTTAACCATGACTTACTAATCAATGTCCTAAAAGCCCAATCTCTTGACCCACAAGCAATACTCTGGTTTACATCCTATTTAAAAAATAGACAACAAGCAGTGCTCTGGGACAATAATCTCTCCACACCCCTCCCTGTAAACATTGGAGTCTCTCAAGGCTCTATCCTTGGCCCTCTTCTATTTTCCATCTTTATTAATGATCTAAATACTGCTGTTCCTCAAGCCACATGCATACAATACGCTGATGATTCTACCTTAATCTGTACTGCTAAGTCATCTATCTCTTCAGACCCTTACTCAAGCAGTTTTAACACCGTTGAAAATTGGTTCACCCATCACTACCTCCTCCTCAACCCTAAAAACAAAATTATTACTCTTGCCCCCACTCAAAAGTCACCAGAGTTCCACTTCACAATTATCTCTAACAATGGAACTACTATTTCCCCTGACACTACTACTCGTCTACTGGGTATAACCTTAGATAATAACCTCAGCTTCGACGAACATATCAACAATACTATACAGACTGTCAATAAAAAACTAGGCTCTCTGTATAGAATCAAACCCTTCCTCACACCACTAGCTAAAACCTCCATTGCCCAAACTCACCTAACTTCTACTCTATTCTATGCTTCCGCCATATACATCAATCTATCAAAACACAATCTAAGAAAGCTTGAAACCAGCTATAATAACATAGTTAGATTTGTCACTGCCACCCCTTTCAGAACCCACCACTGTCACAACCTTAAACAACTTGGATGGTCAGAACTACAAAACCATCTACTGTATAAGCAACTGCTTATCTCACATAATATTCTTCATCACCCAAACAATACCCCAATCCTCTCCAACCTGATCTCCCCATATAGAAATCTTGCAACACTTCGCTCAGCAAATAAGCTATTAATCTCCAATATTAAATCAAACAATAAAGCTGGTGACTCACTTTTTACTAACACTGTGGGCAAAATCTGGAACAATCTTCCTAGTACACTCACGTCGCTCTCATCCACACCACTCTTCAAGAAACATCTCAAAGAACATCTGAAATTTCATTGGCTTTGTCCCTGTTCTAAACCAGACTAAACCCTACCTTTTCCCCCTTAATGTTCTTTTTTCTATACCCCTTCCTTCCAACCTTTGTCCCCTCTACAGCTTTAATCAATATAATCTAACCTTATTCTAGCCCTTGTGATTCTTGCCTTCTTCTGCTCTCTCTCTTTCTCTTTCTCTGACCTAATAATCATTATTTTCAGAATACTGAATGTCCTTATACTCAATTGTATTTTAAACCTTGCATAGCCTGCGAGCTATTATTCACAGAAACAATTTTTGATTCTCTTAAATCTTTTTTAATTTCTTTGTATTTGAATTTAGTCATTTTTTAACTATTGTAATCTTTTTTTTGCAATTTACTAATGCTTGGAGCTTATCTCCCTGGGCCTCTACTGAAAATGGACATGTATCCAGCTAGACTAGCCCAGCCAACAAATGTAAAATAAATAAATAAATAAATAAATAAATTTAAGAACCTTAAATTAAATAGTTATGGTGAAAGCTGATGAAAATAGTGGATATAATGACCAACTAAATAAGTCTGAAGAGTCAAAATTAACATAACTCATTATTTTATAGTGGTGGAATGAGACGAGGGTCAGACCTATACACACACAAGTTTTGTACACATTAGAAAATGCAGCACAGCTTGGAAGGTGACAAGTTGTGAAACAGCACTATTCTTCAGGCATGGCTGTGAGGCTCACAAGCTTGACTTAAATATGTGAATAAGTAAAATGCAAAAGAAATATGTCACAGCTTATAATACACAGTTTTGACTGTTGTGTTTTATCCAGTAAAATATAAAAGTAAATAAGTCAGATACTCCAGTCAGTATGTAACCATGTCTTTTCCATGTCTTTTAAACTCTCCACACTTCTTCCCTTTTCAAGCATTTTCTTAATAAGCACAACAAATGACTGCTATATAAAATATAGAATCTGTGAAAAGTTGGTAACTTTGTTTATATACAAGTACACATAGTCACAAATCAGTTTTAAAATACACAATGTCTACAAACCGCATTATATAATGGTATAAAATGTAAGAAAAAGAACACAGACTACATATGGTGGAGCGGACATAATCTTTACAGTAAATAATTATGAACCCTCTTAAAGTAAAATCCCTCTAATAGGTTCTTCAGAAGGTCGGAAAGCTTTACAAATATATTTTACAGGTTAACCTTGGGCACACTTAAGCATATACCTAGTAACAAATAACATTAGTGACCAGACAAAGGTTTACCACACCTTTTCAACTGATCAGATGAGGCAATCATTCAAAAAACATCAGATTAGGCAATTATCAGTAAAATGCAAAAGGCAAGTACTTGCTTATTTAAGAAAAGTTGTTTGAACAGAACATAGAATTATAATTCCACATTGCAGACATGAGCCAACATGCTGTTTAACCAAACTTAGAAAAGATTTAGAACGTCTGAATACCCAGACTGAGTCAATCAGATAAACAACTGGCAGTGATGTGAATGAAGCAGATAAGGCCAGCATATTCCAGCTGAAACAATATGCTGCTGAACATTCATATTGTTTTATACTGTACACTGCTAACAAATAGTGTGCTCTAGCTAAGTCATGTAAAATGCAATTAGTGCTAGAACTTAATGTGGCTTCAAACAAACAAATGTGGAGGTACATTTGTATTTTGACCTTCAGAGGAAAGCAAATCAGCCTGTTTCTTAGCATATCAAGAGAATTACTTGTGTTTGCCACAGTGCAGTGTGAATTACAGTTATGAGTAGTTGGAAGAAGTAATAAACAATAACAGCTATTTTATCCTAATTTTAGAATTTAACTTTTATGAAGTAGTTAGCATAGCCACCAGTTGTAATCAAGTCTCAGATGTGCAAGTACATTACAAAACATAAGCTAAACAGGATATGGATGCAATGCTTAACAGAAACATAGACAGAACCACAGGTATAAGGAAACAATAGCATTTTCATTGGCATGTTTATTGATCACATTATGGTTGGTTGTGACTGCTTTTCAGAATGGGTGTCTGGGCCCATTTATGTGAAGATGGATTAAGTACAGGGAAAATTTAAGTTATACAAGATAATTTTCTTAATTTAAACCACTTGCTGAACAAGTGCAGACGTGTTGCATGAACCAAGCAATGGTATGGCTGCACCCCACTCTTGATCAGAATGACTATTGGTATGTAGAGAAATAAAATGTTTTTCTATAATTAGAGTTTAACTGTGAGAATTTAGCATTTATCCACATTCCCAATCTATCACAGGTAACATAATGGAGAGTTACAAGGGTAGCAGATCAACCTAGGGATGTAATAGTAATTGCTATATTACCAGGATGAGTAGCCTGTGTATAGGATGCACACAGTAGCACTAAATGAGACATGTCACCAAAGTTGTACTTGGCTATATAAAGGATTTGTAGTGTGGCACAGAGTGCCTATAACAGAGAGAGGTTGCCCCACACAGATATTCCCCAACAGCCCACTATAGGCAATATAAAGACGGTACATTTTCAACTTGTGGGAAAGTAGTGATGCTTGGACATGGATTTGGACAGAAGTGGCAGATGTATGGCTTTTAGTACAATATATATATATATATATATATATATATATATATATATATATATATATATATGTGTGTGTGTGTATTTGATGGTCAGCAGCATATGTAGCACTTAAAAGGCTACAAGTTGTTTTTTCAGTAATGGTTCTACTATGATTTGGTGAGTAATATCCAGTTGTGGCTATAATCAGATGAAACAAGTCAGCTGAAGCTTACAATGGATAAAAAAGTGCCTCCATGTTGGGGTGGTCTACTTCCCCTTACTTAAACATATTGACCCTATGGTTGCAAAACTGTGGATAGAATTAAAATGTGCAAAAACTCCAAATCCTTGCTGACACAGTAATAGTGGCAGAGCTGGCACTGATTTTCAATAGGAGGCAACAATCCATGAGATACACCTTGCAAAACTGTACTCAAAAGACTTGGAACCAAGTTCACTTTACACTTACTCTAGGATAGAGAAGTCACTGATGACATATGTATATGATGTAGACATTTTGTCACTGATATATGTATATGATGTAGACATTAAGTCACTGATAACATATGTATATGGTGTAGACATTATTGTAGCTGCAAAGCGTTGACATATTTTTGCTGCATGATGCTGTCCAGTTCGATTCTCAGCTAGAGCATCTTCTACGTGGAGACATGCGTGAATGGGCGTACCTTCATTGAAGGCTGTGTGTCAGGGCTGGTAACTCGGCATGTAAAAATCAACTACCAATCATTAGCGGACCGGAGTTCCGCTGTGGCGACCCTTAACCAGGAAAAGCCGAAAGACACAACAACAACAACAGCATAGCAATGTTTTATAGACTTGTATAGTTTATATCTAAAGCAAGAAGACTTGTAACCCCTAGGTGGTTTATATTCAGAGCAAGAAGAAATATACATACCACAGTAAACTTTTAAAAAACAAATGATGTAAGAGGTTCCAAAGTGAGTGTTATATAAGCAGCCATTGTAGAAGAATTTAAGAAAGTAGGCATTTCTGTTTTTCTGTGCTGCTACAAATTTTGTGCATTTGCATGGATTAGCATTGCCCTGTACAGTAGCAAATGCCTAGAAAGAATGGTTCATGAAACTGTACCCTGTAAAGCAGCAATGTAGCACAAATACCTTGTGTGTCAACAAGCTTAGAGCAGCTAGTTGTGAGTCAGGTTGCAATACTCACAGATTTAGTTGAATCCAGTACTGTGCAAACATTGAATTTAGTACTGTTTATCATAATCTGCTTTGATAAAGCATCCTTAATAGCATTCTAACCCCAAGACACCACTCCTTGTAGCTCGCAAACCTATAGATCTATGAAATCAAAGGACTGGACAGTATGGATAGTAATTTTATAACTTTTCAGGAGCCAGCTTGGTGGATAAGGGCTTCTTGAGACAAAGTAACAATTGTCTCCTATTTACTGATGACCACATAATCCTTAAAGAAGCAGACACAGTATGCGAGCGGTGTACTTACATAATGACACTGGTTAAAGTCTCACACACAAGTGCACATCAAGTTGTCAAAACCACACAAGCAACACCCACCTCACATAATACACAACACACACATAGACTAATGTATGCTGAGCCAGTTAAAAGCAATCTTTCTAAACAAATATCGCCTAGACCAACTATTGTCAAAGCTATGCCTTAGCAAGCCCAAAGACACAGAAAAAACAACACCTAACACCACACATGCTGTCACTCTCAGTGGAGCCCCAAACACTAAGCCCTTAAGGCAAGCAAACACACTTCCTAGGACTGTCTTCATAGGGTACTCCACTGTAATATATACTGATGCCCCCCTATCCAGGCTGAACAAGAAGAAGATGGCTGTTAGTTAATTATATGAAGCCAGAATCCACCAAATTGTGCACACAGTCAAGTCATTACATCTCAGGTACCAGTATGATTCCATCATAGTCCATATAAATTACCTGAGATGTACATCCCTGGATTATATGAAGTCAGACATTATGGCACTTTCAGACTATGTGTCTCAGGTGAGTCTGAGCCTAGCACTGAGCAGTATATTACCATCTCTGAAGTTGATGATGCCACAATATGATCAAAATTATTGATTTCAACAATTGGCTGTTTTCTGCTGACATTCTAAAGGAAATCCAATATTTGTCAGCTTGGGATGACATGATTAACAGGCCATGTTGCTTTGTCAAGGATGGTCTGCACCTCGCCACTCTAGGCTTTCAAATACTGGCTTAAAACTTTATCCACCCCCATAGTGCCTTTTTAGGCAATGCCAACTTGACAAACCTACTGACATAGCAAAATCAACTCAACTGAAACTCAAGGTGTTACTGCTCAATGCCAGGAGCATAATCAAAAAAAACTACACTCCCTCCAAGCCCTCCTCACACTCAAGAATACAGACTTATGTGTAGTTACTGAGACATGGTTTAAACCAGTGAGGAATACCCTGACAGTGCAAGGTTTCAGTGCCTTCCACACTTTTAAGACCACCAGCTGAATAGAAAAGGGCTAAAGGAGAAGGTGTGTCAATATACATCAATAATCAGCATACTTCTAGAGTGGTCAGACAGGATGACTTGCTGAAGTTCCTTCACATGGAGATCACCATAGACAAAATCCATACCATATCCTAGCCAGCTATAGGTCAACTTCCATGTCCCAAGAAGCTCACAATGCATACTTGGACCTACTGGAGACACTTACTCATGGGAGACTTTAATTACTCCTCTAGAGACTGGGAATCCTGCGCAGCCTCAAATCTACAGGCACAGAGATTCTGGACTTCATAAATACAAACAGACTGTGCCAAATAGTGAATATGCCAACTAGAGACTCCAACATACTGGACTTCATGCTTACAAATATGGGAGAACTCTGCAACCACCCCATGTCTCATCCTTCCTGGAAAGGTCCAACCATACAGCTGTCTTCTTTGAAATCAAAATCAATGTAATTCCATTAAAACCAGTAACACTTAGAAAGTATTCTAAGGCAAATTACCTTTTATTAAGTGATGAATTGTCAAAATTCAATGCTCCTCCAAACTCAGAGAACACACCAGCCTATGCTGAATTGCTATCAGAAACTGTAAACCATGTCAATGGCTGCATAGAGGCTGCTGTACTACCAACAATAAGCCCAGGACTAGCCCTAGAAACAAAGTACCTTGCTGCTATCTGTGCTAAAAGGAGGAACTGCTAGCTGGAATTTTGTAAATAATTATATGTCATTTGTGAATATCAAACTAATTTATATAAGACGCTTGCGTTACAAATGTATTAGAACTGTAAGTCATGTGTATATCAAACTGCTCTGTACAGATGTTTGTGTTGAAAATGTATTTGTAAAGTGCTTGTGCTTAAAATGTATCCACAGTGTGCCCTGCTGGAAGAGAACAGAAATGTACATGCACTATTTTAACTGTTCAAATGTATATGTTAAGAGAGGAAACCGGAGAGTTACCTTAGTCTGGCAAACTTTAGAAAAATACTTGAATTTAAATTACTTTATAGGCTAGGCCATTAAGATGCTTAAATGTAGCCAGAGACACAAAGTCTGTACTAGGAAGCTTTCTGTATTGTCTTTGGGGTAAACTAATTGTCACTTTGGAAGCATGAAGGAATACAGATGTTGTATGACTTCCAGCACCTGCCAAAGATCTGAGCAAATGTCCTTGTCTGGGTATTTTTATAGGTAGATGCTTAATACTGCCATCTGCCAGCAATGGGGGTTTGCATGAGAACTAGAAGTCAGATGACCAGAAATTATGTTATTCTGCAAGCTATCTCAGCAGTAATATTTTAGATATTATTTTGAGAAGTCTTTGAGAGAGACAGAACATTCTATATTATGTGTTGGACCTGACAACAATAAGAACCATTCACCACATCTGCTTTGCACTAAGTAAGTTATGAGGTTATAGTAATTCTCTTAGATACAGTCAGAAATATAGCAAAGCTTAGTTTAAATTTTGTTTTTCTGTATTTGTGTGATCATGTACTGCACTGTTATTTTTTTATTTATTATTAAATATATTTAAATGTTTCATTGTGGCTGATCTTTGTAGAGATATTTAAGTTTTGAGAGTACTTGCATATTTATTTGGTGACACTGTGTGGGCCACTCCTAATAGCCTTGCTCTTGATCAAACTATCATTTGTATTAGTATTAATATTACATAGTAAAATTGGACACCCTTTGTTAAGGGCCCTAAAGTAGCTGATAAGGAGTGACTGGTGGCAGTGGAAACTATCTTATAGTCTGACAGAAGGAGACATAGCTAGTAAACATATGCCAGTCTTTCCCATATGTGTGTGTGTGTGTGTGTGTGTGTGTGTGTGTGTGTGTGTGTGTGTGTGTGTGTGTGTGTGTAAATCAAACCTCAAAGAGTGTGTGTGTTGGCAACTTGGGCAGGGACACAAAGCACTGATTGGACAGAGAAGGTTTTGGAGGTCTTGGCTTGGTCACTCAGCTGAGATCTCAACTTTATAGCTGTGCCAGTGGGAAGTCTTATTAGGGATCTGGAGGAAGAAGGAGAAACCAGCCCCAGAATCACCATGATCTCTGTGTGCTCTTAAGGGAAATTGCACTTGATGCAGAGAGCTGCATCTGGAAATAGTGTGTGTGTACTTGTTATCCTCCCAGTGAATGTCCCTCTACACAGGTGCTAGTGGTGAGGACTGAGGCTCCTTGATTACTGGTCCAGTGGAGGGTCATCACACCATCCCAAATTAAACAGGATATACAACAAAAGGAAAAAAATAGCAAAAATCAGGAAGGGTAATTCCCATAAAGATAAAAACTCTCTCATCAAGGTAAATAGGCAACTAAGAGAGCTAATTAGGTCAAACAAAGCCAACTTTGAGGTTAAGATTGCCTCTCATGTGAAAGATAGTCATACGAGCTTCTACAGCTCTGTCAGAAATGTCAAAATGAGCCCACAGCAATGTGCTGAACTGGTGGGTAATGGTGCCACATTCACTCAGCCTGGTGATATAGCAAATCTATTAGCAGACAAATTCAGTTCCAACTTTACACCATCTCACCCCCAACCATCCCCTCAAAAATATCCTCAAACATAGCCCCTCCAGCTATGTACTGGCTGCACTCACTAAAGCCAAGAACATGGCCTCAGTGGACCCCAATAACATCCCAGGATGCCTCTTGAATAGTTTAAAATATGACTTATCAGGACCCTTGGAGGCATTATCTAACTACAGTCGTAAAACAAGCTTTGTGCCATGAAGCTATGTGCTTGATACAGGGCTCTCCTAATAAATTAATACCATTTTGGAGAACATGTATCCAGTAGGTTATTACCATTGGAATTCACTGATTTTCTAAAAAAAAGGTTAGGTGTTATTAATATAACTGCACTTAAAAGGTTAAAAAATTGCTTACCTGAAAATTTTGGTTATTTTGAGAAATACATATGCATTTTTTTTCTTTCCAAGGCAGAGCTTATGCCTACATAACAAAATTGGCTCCAGGGTTGCTGTATCTTGGGAAACATTACATTTTGTTTTGTTGGGGTAAAAGGTGAGTTAGTCAATGAATTCAGACATGTGCATCAAAACATACTATAATGATGAGTGTTCTGTATCCTATATAAAAGTCCTGTCTGACCATGACAACCAACTTTAATTGATTTGAAAGGTAGACTGCAGAAACTAATGTTATTTTTCTTTACTGGCTTCATAGATAAAATAATACAACCCTCTCAAAAATATATTTTCACATTATCTGCAAGACACCTCATTATCTGCAGTATCCGCGAGTTGTCTACTAATTTTGGCATACCCAAAAGCCATGTCTTCTTTTCCATTGCTCCTCTTAAAATGTGCTTGTATCATAAAAACTAGAACAGTTTGCCTTGTCACAGTCAGTGCTTGCATTTACCTTCTGAAACAGAAAACCTACTTAGAAATTGTCTTTCAGAAGACTAAGCATTCGATTATTCATGTGTATCTATCTCAGATGTTAACTCTCAGTATACATATGGTAGGTTTTGCAGAAAATTATTATAAATATGTCAGCACTTGTTAACATCAGAAATGGTATGTGTTGCTTCGTTTAATTTTTTAAAGGCAAGCCTAGTAGTGGTGCTTTTTCAAAGTGAATAGCCTCTTTAAGAAAATAAAAGGGTTAATAGAGATACTTTGCACTTTTATCACAAAATTATCAGCTGCATATTACTGAATCTATATAACACCCACATTCAAACAAAAGCAATATTGACTTTCTTTGGTACCACCCATGGGAAAACATAACACCATCTTACTGATTACGAGTGGACTGTTTTCCATCCAAACTAAAAGCATCCAAATACCAATCTGGTATTTCAACAGAGTGATCGTTTAAATATGAGCTGCAATATAAACATTTCACAATCAGCTGGCTCTATTGTAATCTTTTTATTTAAAGAGCCTCTTTTGTTGCAGATTTGGAAAGCAAGGCAAATGTGTCAGCTTTCTGCTGATAAGCATTTTAATGGGCAATTAATCAGTGTTCTGCTTAACAAAATGGACAGCAACAACTTCTTGAAAAGACATGCTAATGAAATATATCACACCAGATATTTTCTTTATACTTCAAACTGTTGATTTTACTTAATTTTATTGCTCTGCAGCTGAAAACCAGACTGTTAAATAACAAAACAGCAGACTATTTTGAGTAGGATCTAGAACAGAGGTTTGCATTTGTAGTACGTGCTATGGTAACAGCTTAGTAAATTCATAGTCAAGAGAAACCTGGAGTCTTCTTTTCCACTTCCCAATCATAAACAAAAGTATTCTTGCATGTACCTAGGAGATGTATAGTATCTTACTGTGCCCTGTTTCAGCTGTATGATGCATTCCTTTACTGACTCCTTTGAGGAATAGTGCTCTCTTCTGAGCAGTTATAAAAAGGTGTCCAAGGGCAACTGATAGGAACAATAATCACATCCTGAGAGTTGAGTCTGTGCACAATCAACAGTGAGATATGCTATAACTGTTAGTTTTGGTCAGTAGGTGTTAACTATGGTTAAAAAAAGTGAGTTGCTGCATGAGTTCCTGTCAGTTTAAATAAAGATTGTGATATGCATGCATGGCCACCATACTGCTTTTTAAATCTCAGTCATGTTTAAATTCTGCTGCACAACTTTTTTTCTTTTTTTTTTTTTTTTTTGTTTCCTTGAGTTAATTTTGGGCTACATGCAGGTTTCTACTTGCATGTGAATCACATCAAATCTATCTAGTATAGCTTGTCATATTTTCCTTAGAAGGTTCAGGAGCTCTTCTCTTCAGTATGAGCATGCACAGAGAAATTAACATCCAATCACCCTGCATAGCTCAGAACTACTTAGTCAGTCAGGATCCCCACATTGTACCTTCTAAACTGTAAATATTCATCTTACAAGTCTTGTTGCAGGATGTGCCCACCCAGAATCTTGTACTGAATACTCTGCTGTGTTGCTGCCTATCATAGCTAAATTCACTCTTCCTACCACTTTGTGCCTGCCTTACACCAAAGAAGCACATAGAAATAGTGAATAATATAGCTGATGTAAACTATTAGGTATACCCAGAGTGATCATGTTCTGTTCCTACTGTAAGCAGTACAGACTCTGTCAGTTTCTATCTTTTTGAAATTTCTGATATTAAGCTGTGTTGTGGAAGTACCATTGCTGGAAATGTTGAAGTAATTTTTTCAGTACTGATGCATTCTGCTGATTCTGCACCCCAGCCTTCTCCTTACTAGAAAGGAGGGAGTTTTTTTGTGACAAGGGCATCCCATGAGGAGAAAGAGGCCTAGTTTGGGACTAAAAAGTAGGGGTTATAACGGAATATAACCCAAACTATTCATGGGGTTCTCAACATGTGACAGAATGAGATGGTGCCAACATTCCACATTTTGTCTAGTGAGTGCAGGGCATCTGACTTGGATGTGCAGGAAGGGCATTACATAAAATCTTGGACAAACCTTCAGATGATGGCAGCCATGTTCTCTCCTACAACCCTCTACCTTACCAAAACATATGGGATTACAGCATAGTTATTTGTTTCTAGAGGAAGAATTGCCCTCCAAAAGGTGATATCTGGTGAGAAAGGTGTGTTATTTGGGAATAAGGAAGTAAGAAGGAATTGGACTGAGAAAAACTGGATTCCACAGTGACAAAACTCTAAATAAATAAATAGACAGATAGATAGACAGATGGATGGATAGATATAGAGCTAGCTAGATGGATATATATATATATATATATATATATATATATATATATATATATATATATATATAGATAGATAGATAGATTAGCTAGATAGATAGATAGGCAGACAGACATACCAAAGGATGGCTAGATAGATAGATAGATAGATAGATAGATAGATAGATAGATAGATAGATAGATAGATAGATAGGCAGACAGACAGACCAAAGGATGGATGGATAGATAGATAGATAGATAGATAGATAGATAGATAGATAGACAGATAGATAGATAGATAGATAGATATATAGATAGATAGATAGATAGATAGATAGGCAGATAGACAGATATATAGATAGATAAATAGAGAGGCAGACAGATCAAAGGATGAATGGATAGAAAGATAGATAGATAGTTGATAGATAATAGATAGACAGATAGATAGATAGATAGATAGATAGATAGATAGATAGATAGATAGATAGATTGATTGACAATCAGTCTAAGAGCACGATATACTGGAGTTTCAGTTCCTGGTATGCTTATTTTATCCTATTAGGAGACATGCACTATGAAACAAAACATTTTCTCCTGATAAATGCTTATGTGTGTACATCTGTACAATTGAGTTTATATGTAACTATTTACTTAAGGTCAGTATCATGTATGCAACCATCATAAGCTTTAAAGTTAATGATTCTTAGAATCTCCTTGTCTGTAGTGTATTAAACACAAGGACACCTACTCATTGCTATATTATATGAATAAAATAAACATTCTTTGAGTTAAGATTTTTCCTTGCTCTATACTTTCATGAGCTACATCACTTTTAGGGCTCTTATGTAAAATGGACTTTGATGTTCTCTTTTCAACAGCAGTGCATTAGACTTGTGAATAAAATAATGTTGAAAACTGCTGCAAATGCAAGAATAACTGCATTAGCAATATTTATTACCGAGAGCACCTTCTGTCCCTAAGGACCCTTCCTGAATGTTAAAAATGCAATAACATTTAAATTTCCCTAACTAACATGTCTGCTTCTTCCTAGTATTCATGGTTAAAAAACTACATTCTAATCTCCAAAAAGCTTTAAAGCTGCATGCTTAACTGCATTCTTTTACAAACTTCTTAAAATCCCTTTTAACTTTACCTGAGGCTGTGTCATGTGTGCCAAAGCATGCAAACTGTATAACCTCAGAAGCAAGTCCTGCCCGACAGCTTTCCTGTTTGATCAAGAAAACTGCCTGCAAGAATAATTTTTCACTCTTGGGCATGATGTTTTCTTGCTAGGTAGAAAAGTAGGTGGGGGAGGGTGACATTGCTTCTAGCATTAAGCTGAAAATTAATTATGACAAAGAATGTACAATATTTTCTAAAGTCTGAAGATATTTTTAAGATGCTATTTAAACATTTAATCAGAATTACTGATTCTCTCTGTTGATATTGTACACAATCTCTTGAGCATGAGAATCAGTTTCAGGAATTTGGGGAACTAATTAAATTATTTATTTTCTGTTGCACTTATAGTGTTCTAGCAAACTTGTTATCCAGTTTTAAGTGCAGCCTAATAGACTCAAGTGGGCAGTTGAGGTGCCCTTGTGAAAACTTTTTATTATAAACAGTAGTAGGAGGAACATAATAATGTAAATACATTTTATCTGTTTTATTTTCCGTTTGTTGTCTGGGAAAGTTTGACTAGCCTGAAAACTTCCTTTTTCAGTGGAGACCCTGGGAGAAAAGCTCCACATTGTTAGAAAGAAAAAAATATATATACTATATATATATATATATATATATATATATATATATATATATATATATATATATGTGTGTGTGTGTGTGTGTGTGTATAAATCCCATACTTTTGAAGAATTAATGTATAAATGGGTACTTCGCTGTAAATGAGACCCACCCAAATGAAGCTGCATGTATGAAATCAAAAAAACACATGAAATGTTATGGGATATCAGTATTCGCAAATGTAATCTAAGCACTAGCTATTTTTTTGCCTAAGGACATAGCATGCACTTGTTGACGAATTAAAAATAAGCAATTACAATAAAAAATTTATTCAAGACATGCAATGTGTTTCAAAATATTTAACGTGTTGCTTGATTAATCTATCTGTCTGTCCATTTTTAAATGACTTGTCTTGGTGAGCGTGATCATGGTAGCAAACAGGGAAGACTAGACTTCTCTATACTTAGCAAAAGTTCCTAATTCTTCCTGCAGGACACCCAGGTGTTCCCTGGAAAACTGAGACATAATCTATCCAGCATGTCCTTGGCCTCCTGTAACCTCTTCCCAGTGATCTGTGCCTGGTGCCTCTCCTAAGGGAGGCAACCAAGGAAATTCTCACCAGGTTCTCAGACCAGCTGAGCCGATTCCTTTCATACACAGGAGCACAAGTTGTACTAGAAATTCTTCCCAGATTTCCAGGATTCTTAATATTTCACTGAGACAGGACCTAGTGGCTGTCTGTCAAAGGAAACCACTTCTGCTACTTGTATTTGTGAACCCATAAGGCAGTCATAAGACAGTCACCTGTAAGTGAGGATGAGAACATTGAGTGACCATTAAGATCAGAATGTCATTATGACTTAGTTCTCATATTATCACCATTGTGTAGTATAAGGCCTGCAATACTGCAACTATTGCATCAATCCACTGGTCAGTGTCTATATCTGCTTGATGTTCAGTCAAGAACAATACCATACAATTTTTTCTTAACACAAGTTATTATAATTTAACAGAAAAAAACAGAACAATTACAAAAGATCAAAAATGAATAGATGCAATGTTATACATAATATACTAAGTACCAAGAAAAAAAATCTGTATAAAAAAAACACAATACAGTTTCCCAAACAACACTAGCAATGCCTCCAGCCTCACTTACCATGCTTTAGAACATCTTTCTACATCCAAAATGAGCAAGTAATCTTCTCTTCTCCATAGTATCCACACCAACCTGTCACTTCTTTTGTTAGTCACCAGACAGTAAACGCTTGTGCTCACTGCTGATTGCCTGCTTCCAGGCTATTACTCTTAGCAATAGAATCAGGCCCGAAATTGCCATAATATTAATGGTCATGTATGACTCATTATCTAGCTCTGCCCTTTTGAGAAAGTGATTTCATATATGTCAAACTCACTATACTTCAGGCTGCTGATATTTGTGCCCACACATTCCTTACTGATAAATCTCAATTTGAACCACATGTTTAGCACCACAGAACTCCACAGGGCAGTTGTGGATGTTCTGTAAAGCACTGAACCATCCATTCAACACCTTCTCCTCTCCTGCCAGACCAGAAGCAAACTAGTACCAGAATTTCTAATGTTTGAAGCAGAATGCATGGAAGTGGATTACACCACTGGTCTGTCCTCTAACCAACAGGTTAATTCATGTGATTACACACCAGCACTACCATATGTGACATACTCATAAAGAGTACTTGCATCAGGTAGTAGAAGGAAGTCCTGTAACCCCTGCCAAAAATATTCTTTGTCCCTCTAAGACCCACTGACTCTTGCTCCATTCATGAGCTTTTCCAACATCCAGCCCCATAAACTCCTTAACTTCTGCTATCCTTAGTAGCATGCAGTGCTTAAAAATTTGATTTGTTTGAGATCAGCTGCCCAATATCATCCCTTGTGTCACATTCAGGGAGACCAAAAAGCTGAATGTATACTCTGACTGTAGGTCAAGATGTAGAAATCTAAAAGCTAGATGGCAGCTGAATAGCCTAAACACACAAGAGTAGGATCTCAGGTACTATCTGCCACCCCTGAGATATTCCTGTCTTCAATACAGCCCAACAGTCAGGGACTGCTTGTAAAGCAATACAATGGTGTCTTGTGTGAAATATATATGCTACAGGAAATTACTTCAAAACTAGGAGTTTAAACTACAGCCACAGGGCAAGGTAAGTCAGTATCTTTATAAGATACTCTGGGCTGTTTGGCTTTCCATATAAAACAGCATAGCTCTTTGGCTATTTGGACAAAACACTCTATTCATAGGTTCATAGGAGGTTACTAGGCTGTTGGCCCTAGGGCATTTATAAGCCTAGTCAGGTTATACCTTCGTTCTCTTACTGACCAAGTTGTATGGTCTATATTTGAAGTGCGAGTCTATGATAAGCTCTGATTGCCCTTATCCAAGAGGGACATAGGTGACACCCCCAGGGTAAATTTATGGTCTCCCATCTAGTTGTCTAAGTTATGCTTAAATAGGGTCATGGAGGAACTCTGTTTTACGTGAACTGGGAGATTTTTCCAGAGGAGTGGCAATCTCTGGGAGGCATATCTGTCTCTCTAGCATGTCCTGCTAATGTTGCAGGCTAGGTTAAGATCCCTAGAGTGAGTGATACTTGTGCCATTTGACTTGTGGATGATGTGCAGTATTTCCATCAGGGCATTGTCAGAGACTGCCCTGTAGGCCAGGCACAAGTCACCTCTCAGCAGCCTATATGATGCAGGGTGCAGTGACAGGGCTTTCAGTCGATCAACGTAAGTCATGGTTTAGACACCCTGTATTTTCTTGGAGAGACACCTCTGTGGTCTCTCCAGCTGCTGCAGGTGTCTGGTGAGGTATGTGCAGAAGGGAACATTGTAGTCTATTAATGGTTTGATGAGGGTCAAGTACAGTGAAGTTATAACATCCATAGACCTGGACACGATGCCCTTACTTACAAGATCCGCAATATAGAAGGCTTTCCTTATCACTGTGGAAACTTGGTGGTTGAAGTTCAGATTGCTATGTACCTGTGTCCCCAGATCTCAAACCAACTGAGTTTGAACTTCAGGGGGATGCTGTCAATATTGTAATTAGCAGGGAATTCTGCTTTGCCAAAAGGGATAATAATGCACTTTTATACATTTAGTTTTATAGGTTCATAGGTAGGTACTAGGTTATTAGCCCTAGGGCCTATATAAGCCTAGCCAAAAATGTACCCTGGTTTTCGCCACACAAAAAAATAATTTTCCTGTGCCCCTGTCGAGCAGAGCCACAGAATTGATCCCTGGGGTGAATTTCCTATTTCCCATCCAATCATCAAGATTTTTCTTAAAGAGTGCTAATGAGGAGCTTTGTTTGATATGCATAGGCAATTAATTTCCAGATTAAGTCTCTGGGATAATAATCTATCCCTCCAGCATGTTCTGTTTATTGTGGTGACAAGTCTTAGTTCCCTAGAGCGTGTAGCTCGGAGGGATTGGAATTTCTTTAAGTGGAGCATGTCCAACAGCTCTGGGTTTGACATAGCTTTGTATGTTAGGCAGAGATTGCCTCTGAGTAGGTGACATGCAATGGAGTAAGGCTGGAATTTTTTGAGATGGTCTGCGTAGGGCATTTGTTTGAGGCCGGCAATCCTCTTTGTGAGGTATTTCTGCGGCCTTTCCAGTTGTTGTAGATGTCTTCTGAGGTACATACCAAAAGGGGCGTTGTACTCTATAATGGGTCTAATGAGTGATGAGTAGAGAGGAACAATGACCTCTTTTTTCCTGGATGAGAAACATTTTGTGATGAGGTGTGCCGCATAGAAAGATTTCCTGACTACTGTGGCAATGTGATTATCAAAGGAAAGACAATTGTCCACCTGTGTTCCAAGGTCTCATCATACTTTCAGTGTTAAGTAGACTACTGCCTATGTGGTAGTTCATGGGTACAGAGTTTTTACCAAAGGGGATGACATTGCACTTTTTGGCATTGAGCTTGAGGCCATGGCTTTGACACCAGGCATCTGTCTCAGTGAGGCCCTCTTGTAAGATGTCCACATCGTTAGGAGTTTCGATTATGGCTCCTAGTTTGCAGTCATCTCTGAACTTCATTAGCCAAAGACCTTCTGTGTTAGCCTGTACTTCAGAGAAGTAGATACCAAACAGGAGAGGACCCAGGAATGAACCCTGTGGTACTCCACTTGTCACTGGTCTGAAGACGTATTTGGAGTCTGCTACTTTCACAGTGCGGGTTCTGTCAGTGAGCCAGTTGGCAACCCATCTTGTGACATAGGGATTTATACCTAGTTTAGTGAGTTTATCTATAATTCCAGAGTGGTGGATGGTGTTGAAAGCCTTAGCAAGATCTAGACAGGCTGTGTGAACCACCTTACCCTCATCTATGGCTTTGGTGACTGCTTCAAATAAGTCTATCAGGTTTAGGAGACCTGATCTGCCTTTTACAAACCCGAACTGGGTGGGGTTCAGAGTTTGGATATTACCAGTATCTTTGTTTATAAGTTCCATGATGATACGTTCCATGGCTTTGCAGACCAGGCTTGTCAGGCTAATGGGGCAGTAGTTCCCAGGGTCTGTGTTGGCTCCCCCTTTATGGAGTGGGATAACCGTCACTGTGCACCATTCAGTGGGCACAAAGCCTGAGGTGAGGCTATGACTGAACATGGTACTTAGGTGGGGTGCCATTTCATTCTGTAGTTCATGTAGAATGCAGCCTGTAATGTTGTCAGGTCCTATGGATCCTATGTTCTTGGCTTTGGAGAGTGTGGATTTTACCTGTGCAGCCGTGATTACAGGAACTTTGCATTCTTCCGGTATAGAGATGGGTCCTTTAGGGGGTGAGAGGGGGGTAAAGTTAGCACTGAACCTATCTGTCAGGATGTTGGCAATATCAGTTGGTTCTGCATATTTAGTGCCATTGTGCTGTAACTCAGAGCAGATCTGAGTGTTGCCACTGAGAGTCTTCACATAGCTATAGAATGCTTTGTGGTTGTCTTTAGAATCAGTGGTGATTTTCATTTCATAACTAGCTTTGGAGGATTTTATGAGGGATCTCAACTTCTTCCTGAGGCTGACCAGGGAGTTCCACCAAGTATGGGATTTTACTCTTTTTTGCAACAGTTTCTTTCTTTTGTTATAGAGTTTGTTTATGGCAGGGGACCACCAGATTGGCTTTATTTTTTTTGGAGGATAGCATCTTGGTTCTGTTAGAGATAGCACAATCCATGCACTCGTGTAAGTGCTTATAAAGTGCATTTGTGTAGGATTCAGCAGTCATATGTGTCAGGGATGTGGATGTCTAGGGTGATTAGCTTGTGGTTGGATCTGACCAATGAGTTATTGACCTTTGGTGTGGAACACCAGTCGACCATGTTGGTAATGACCAGGTCTAGTATATTGCTGCCGCTGGTGGGGGTGAACCCATTTTGCAATCATCAGTGAACTTGGTAAGCCAAAGGTTGTCTACTTTATCCTGGACTTCCGAGAAATTGATTCCAAATACTGAAGAGCCAAGCACATATCCTTGTGTTAAGCCACTGGTGACAGGTCTACTGGTAGAGGTGGAGTCACCAACATTGACAGCATGTATTCTGTCGGTGAGCCAATTGGCTACCCATCTAGTGACTTAAGCGTTAATCCCCAGGTGGAAGAGGGAGAGAGCTTCTCAATGTTACCAGAGTGGAGATGGTGTCAAAAGCCTTGGCTAGGTCAAGATACGCAGCATGCACCATCTTACCTTCATCCAGGGCTTTGGTTACTTTCTCAAAGAAGTGTACTAGGTTTAATAAGCATGATCTATCCTCAACAAAGCCAAACAGTGTTGGGTCTAGAGACTGTCACCTATTTCGTTGTTGATAAGGTCCATGATGATTCTTTCCATGGCCTTGCAGATAAAGCTGGTTAGACTTATGGGCCTATAGTTCCCAGGGTCATTTGATGGCTCCCTTTGTGCAAGGGGATTACTGTTGCTGTTCTCCACTCTGTTGGAACAAAGCCAACTCTCAGGCTATGGTTTTAGATTGCTTAATAAGCAACCCTGCATGTTATCTGGTCCCATTGAGACCATGTTTTTGGTCTTGAAGTGTATAGATATGACCTGATTTCTAGAGATGCTAGGCAAGAGGACTGGTGTCAGGTGTGCTTTGCGGTAAGGCTGGTGGGGACAGGGAGGTAAAGTTTGTGCCAAATCTGTCAGCTAGCAGGTTGGCAATTTCCACTGGTATAGTATGAGTGGTACCATCTACTACCAGTTTGCCACATAGTTGGCCATTTCATGTTAGATTTTGGACATAGTTAAAGAATGCCTTTTGACTACCCTGAACTTGTCTGATTGAAGGCTGCTGGAACAGGGCTCAGTTCTGAGGTTTTTTTACTGGTTAATTGGATAATTTGTTTAAATCAGTTTGCTTGTTTTCTATTGTTATATTAAAAAAAATTGCACTTTATCTGCTTTTACTGTATTTGTGCTTCTTCCTACTTTATTACCTTATTTACTTTTGCCTCTTCTTAAAGTACTCATTTGTGTTTATTCTGCTGCATTTATTACTGCTTGGTAGTAGCCTGATTAAATTGTAACTGTTATTCTAAGTCTTTCGGTTAAAGCACTTGGGCTTCAGACCAGTTGTTTTACATTAAGAAGGTTTGTGGTCTGCACTGTTGTGGCAGGACAGGTAGCTTACATCCTTCTAAGTTGGGAATTGCTGATTGAAGGCTCAGTGTCTGTTATTCTAAAAGTGTATTAGTTCTGGTTTAAGCACTTGGGCTCCAGACCAGTTATTTTACATTAAGAAGGTTTGTGGTCTGCACTCTTGTGGGAGGAGAGGCTAGATTCTGCCCTTCTGAGCTGGGAATTTCTGGTTAAAGGCATACTGTGCCTGCTTATTTGAACTGTTTTTCTAATATTGGTGCACCTTGTCTGCTGTAGCATAGACTAGATTCAGGCCTGCTGAATCTAGCTTTGTTTGTATAACTTGAGCACTAATTCAGACCATCTTTTTTTTTGAAGAAGGTTCCCCTGCACCCTAGTGGCAGGAGTGTGCAGTTAGAACTTGTCAGATTGAAGACTGCTGGAACAGGGCTCAGTTTTGAGTTTTTTTACTGGTTAATTGGGTAATTTGTTTAAATCAGTTTGCTCATTTTCTATTGTTATAAAAAAATTGCACGTTATTCATCTGCTTTTACTGTAATTGTGTTTCTTCCCACTTTATTACCTTAATTTACTCGTGCTTTTTCTTAAATGTACGCAATTGTATTTTTCTGCTGCAGTTATTACTGCTTGGTAGTAGCCTAATTAAATTGTAACTGTTATTCTAAGCCTTTTAGTTTAAGCACTTGGGCTTCAGATCAGTTATTTTACATTAAGAAGGTTTGTGGTCTGCACTCTTGTGGGAGGAAAGGCTAGATTCTGCCCTTCTGAGCTGGGAATTTCTGGTTAAAGGCTTATTGTGCCTGCTTATTTGATCTGTTTCTTTTTGAAATGTATGCCCCTTGTTTGCTGTAGGCCAGAAGTTAGTAGTTTATTGGCCATTTTTTGGCCAATTTCTATCACTTTCATTTCCCTGCTATAAAAACTGCATTTGCATGGTTTTGCACACTGGGCAGCGCCGGTTAGCTAGGGTTAAACTATTCCCTGCTCCACAAAGTCTACTCTTCAAATTTTCCCTTGGAACTAGACAAACTTTCAACTTAAGCACTCAAACCATTCATTTCACAGCCCAGCACTTGCTCAAAACTCATAGCAAGCACTAATTAACCCTAGCACTAGACCCCCCTATACTGTCCAGAAGGACAAGGCTTTCTATTCTTCCCTACCAGCCAATTAGTAAAACAGCTCACTTTACCTATTCAGGCATGTCCAAAGGGCAGTTTCAGGTGTACTCTTCAGTCCAACTGGTGAATCTGGGCATTTTGAGGCAATGTTACAACTGCCTCATGTATACAGACAACCCTCTCCTCTTACCACCAAACATTAATATTTGCGAGAGATGCAATTATGCAGCCAAACTGGAGGCAAAGCTCTCTCAACCCAAGACTGGAACTTACAGTCAAGAGGAGAAGAAAATACTTGCAACACTCCACCAGTCTCACATAGACCTACTAAATCAACACCGGCAAATACACATAAATACACAAAAACATTTATTTTTATTTATTTTTATTTTACATTTGTTGACCGGGATAGTCCGACTGGAACAAAGTCCATTTACAGCGGAGGCCCAGGGAGATAAGCTCCAAACATAAACAAGAAAAAATAGCAATTGAAATAAAACATAGATATTTAACTGATATAAAATAGAAAATAGAAATGCAGATAAAAGAGCAGAATGCAGATAAAATTACATTCAGACTAAAAATGGTACAATTATATAAGTAGGATATTTCATAAGGTTACATAGGTACGCATTGAATAGACATGTATACAGGATAGAAATTACCCTTGTTATAGTCAGGAGAAATTAACAATATCTAATAGATAAGTAACTAACATAAATGTTGTTGGTTTAGCCAGGCTTGTCACAGTGGCATAGCCAGTTTAATGCCAGATGTTGTTTAATTGTGGCTTTAAATTGGCATGTGGAGGAGAGCATGGTCATGGCAGCTGGAAGTATGTTCCAGGTTCTACTTACAGAATTTGCAAATAGGGTCATGCCAGCAGCATTGTTAATTTTAGTTTTCTGTATTTGTAGCTTATTAGATGAGCGGAGCATTCGTGTGTTGTTATGGGGGAGGATAGAATTTCTAAGGCTGGAGTATTGTCTAGGTTATAGAGGATTTTGTTAACATACTTGGAGGCTCTAAATAAAAATCTGAAAATCAACAGAGACCTCCAATGCAGACACCCAAGCAACCTCCATACCCCATCACAAACCATGAAACACATACTCAGTAATACATAATCAGTGTGCCACACAATCACAGCCCTTAAGGCAAAATAACATACTCAGCACACTAGTAATAGGTGACTCTATAGTCAGGCACACTGTTGTCCCACTAACTAGGCTTGACAAGGAGAAGGCTACAGTTAGCTGCCTGTCAGGTGCCAGGATCCACCACATAACACAAGCACTCAGGTCGCGCCAGAACAAGTGCAAATATGACTCTGTCACTGTCCATGTTGGTGTGAATGACCTGAGATGTACCTCCCTGGACTACATGAAAAGAGCCAAGGAAGAGCTCTCTGATCATGTAGCCCAGGCCAGTATGACCCTGACCCTTAGTAGCATCCTGCTCTCACTAAGAATGATGCCACAGTATAAAGAAACAATTATCAATTTCAACAATTGGCTAAGTTTCTGGTATCATTCAAAGGGGATCTGTCCACCTGGGATGACATGCTTGACAAGCCACGTTGCTTTACAAGAGATGGCTTGCACCTGTCACCCTTAGGCTTTTGAATACTGGCCAAGGCTTTTGCCGCCCCCATAGTACCTTTTTTAGGCAAGGCTCAAAAGACAAACCCACCACTGTAAAAGCACAAGTAACTAAAAACTGAGGGCAATGCTACTCAACACCAGAAGTCTAAACCTCAAAATGCATGCACTTGAGGCACTGCTCAGTATGGAGAACATCAATATCTGTGTAGTAACAGAAACCTGGTTTAAGGCTCAAGAGAGCACCCCAGCACTACCATACCATACTTTTCAGCCACAGAACCCGGACCGAAACACAAAAAGGGCGAGTGTGTCCATATTCGTCAAGTATACCCACACCTCCAGGTTAGTGGCACAGCACAATGCCTCAGAGATCATCCATGTGCAACTAACAATGGGCAAAATTGCAATTCAAATTGTAGCTTGCTACAGATCATCTGCCATGACCCAGGACCCCCATTCCACGTTTCGGGAGACACTGGAAAATATGAAGGTCCTACCAAACGCTCTAATATTGGGTGATTTCAATTACCCAAACATTAACTGGGAGAACTACTCAAGTACTAACTCCCTTATCCTAGAATTTATAAACTCGCATGCCCTGGATCAACTGGTCAACACCCCCACCAGAGGTGACAACATATTGGACCTGGTCATCACCAACATGGGCGACCGGTGTTCTACACCAGAGGCCAACCCCTAGCTGATTAGATCAGACCATAGACTAATCACTCTGGATATCCACATTCCGCCCCCACCCCCAATCAAGGAAACCACTGTGAAAAACTTTTCAAAAGCAAACTTCACATTACTTAAGACCGAGGTGGAAAGGTTCACAGCCCCCATGCTAAAGGACAATGCTGTCCAAGCTGCTGAATCCCTTACAAAGGCACTCTATGCACACCTGCAAGAATGCATGGATCGTGCTATCCCAAGCAAAACCAAGGCTCACTCTTCCAAGAAAAGGAAACCAGTCTGGTGGACCCCTGCCATAAATAAGCTATACAATAGAAGGAGGAAACTAGTACAGAAAACAGTAAAATCCCTAGAAGGAAAGACACTCCTGATCAGTATCAGCAAGAAACTACGATCCCTCATAAAATCATCCAAGGCTAGCTTCGAAAGAAAAATTGCCAAGGACTCCAAAGATAACCACAAAGCATTCTTTAGCTATGTCAAGAACCTAAGTGGAAACTCTCAGATCTGCTCTGAGTTAGTGCAGAATGGCACAAAATACACTGAACTGACTGATATTGCCAACATTCTGGTAGACAGGTTTAGTGCAAACTTCACCCCCTCTCACCCCCAAAAGGGCCCATAACCATACCAGAGAATGTAGAGCCCCAGCAATCACTGACACACAGGTTAAAACAGCCCTATCCAAAGCCAAAAACCCAGCTTCAATGGGACCGGACGGTGTCCCAGGCTGTGTCTTACAAGCACTCCAAAATGAACTAACCCCTCACCTAAACACACTGCTCAAACTCAGCCTCTCTACAAGCTATGTACCCATAGAGTGGCACGCAGTAACAGTTATCCCACTCCACAAAGGTGGAGCCACAACAGACCCCGGGAACTTTCGCCCTATAAGCCTGACTAGCCGACTAGCCTGGTCTGCAAGGCTATGGAGTGCATCATCATGGAACTCATTAACAGAGACATTGGGAACCTCCAAACACTGGACTCTACCCAATTTGGCTTTGATAAGAGCAGATCATGCCTCCTAAACCTGGTGGACTTCTTTGAGACAGTTGCCAAGGCTTTTGACGAGGTAAAGGAGGTCCACACAGCCTACCTAGACCTCATAAAGGCTTTCAACACCATTCCCCATTCTGGTATTATAGACAAGCTCACCAGCCTGAACATAAACCCCTACATCACGAGATGGGTTGCAAGTTGGCTCATGGATAGAACCCACATGGTGAGAGTTGCAGGCTCTAGGTCCAACTCTAAACCGATTACAAGTGGCATCCCCTAGGGCTCAGTCTAGGGACCCCTCATGTTCAGTGTATACTTCTCAGAGGTAAGGCAAGCACAGGAGGACTATGGCTGACCAAGTTTGCAGACAACTGCAAACTGTGGGCCATAATTGACTCTTCGGCTGATCAGACATCCTCTGGAAGGGTCTCACTGAGACCTGGTGTCAAAATCATGGCCTCCAGCTAAATGACAAAAAGTGCATAGTCATCCCCTTTGGAAAAAACAAAGTACTCCTGAACTACCACATACGCGGTAGTCCCCTAAATACAGAAAATGTCATAAGGGATCTGGGGACCCAAGTAGATAGTAATCTCTCCTTTGATAATCATATTGCTAAAGTGGTTAGAAAATCCTTCTATGTGGCCCACCTAATCACAAAAGGGTTCCCACCTAGAATAAAAGAGGTTATTGTGCCCCTCTACTCATCACTCATCAGACCCATCATAGAGTACAACACCACATTTGGGATGTACCTTACAAGACACCTGAAAACTGCTGAAAAGACCACAGAAGTATCTCGCCAAGAGGATTACTGGCCTCAAACAGATGTCCTATGCAGCCCGACTGAAGAAATTCCAGCTGTACTCGGTTGCATACCGCATACTCAGAGGTGATCTCTGCCTGACATACAAGGCCATGTCCAACCCAGAATTAATAGACATCTTCTTCTTCTTCTTTCGGCTTTTCCCGGTTAGGGGTCACCACAGCAGATCACCTGTCGGCTCATTATTGGCAGTAGAGTTTTACAGTGTTGAGTTGCCAGCCCGGCACCCAATCATCCACAGAAGACACACACACACACACACACACACACACACACACACACACACACACACACACACACACACACACACACACACACACACACACACACACACACACACACACACTCACACACCTACGGCCAATTTAGAGTGTCCAATCCACCTGCAGCATGTCTTTGGGATGTGGGAGGAAACCAGAGCACCCGGAGGAAACCCACGTGACCACAGGGAGGAAATGCAGACTCCACACAGAAGGCACCCCAGCTGAGGATTGAACCAAAGAACCTCTTGCTGTGAGGTGACAATGCTAACCACTGCACCACCGTGGCTGCCCTCCAGAATTGATGGACATGCTCCAACTAAAAAAACAAAAACAAATCCCCAAGAGCCACACGCTCTAGGGATCTAAACCTCACCACAATGATAAATATGACATGCTGGAGGGATAGATTCTTGTCCCAGAGACTCCTCATGCTTTGGAACAGGATTCCAATCTACATTAGGCAGAGCCCCTCACTAACACTCTTCAAGAGAAACCTTGATGAGTGGATGGAAAACAGAAAATTTACCGCTAGGATCACTGCAGTGGCTCTGATGGACAGAGGCAGAGGGAACTAATGGCTCTGCAGGACAGATGCACAGAGAACTAATCTAAGGGGGTGGTGAAAGCCAACACATTCTGGCTAAGCTTATAGATGCCCTCGGGCAGATAGACTACTAATTACCTATGAACTATCCTTAGCTAGGGTTGCTAATTTAACTTCATAATTAGCTTTAGAGGACTTTACAAGATTTTTGATTTGTCAGTTCAAGCTGTGAAGGGAATTCTTCCTGTGCTGAGTCAGTTCCCTCTTGTTGTTAAACATCATTTTCATCCTTTTGCCATATAACCTGTTTATACTTGAGGTCCACCAGGCTGACTTGTTTTTTTGGGAGGACCTGGTTTTAATCCAGTCAGGTACAGCCGAGTGTATACAGTTGCTTAAGTGTTTATACAGGGCATTT
Source organism: Protopterus annectens (assembly GCF_019279795.1). Lineage (NCBI taxonomy): Eukaryota > Metazoa > Chordata > Ceratodontiformes > Protopteridae > Protopterus > Protopterus annectens. The sequence continues at coordinate 332,027,392 of NC_056748.1, forward strand.
GTGTACACCTCTGCATAGGAGTCATTGTTGTCTGTGATTGTGGGGAGTATAAAACGATTTATACCATTGCTTAGGAGGTTAGTTTTTTTGCTCTTGTTGTGGTGCTAGGTCCATTAGTTACTTAGAATGAGACTGATTTATGGTTTGTCCTTACCAGGGTGGACATCACATGGGGAAAGGGCAGTGACCTCCCCCCCATTTTGGTGAGTACTATGTCTAGGACATTTGATCCCATTGTACAGGTACAGACTATGTGTTCCAGAGCATTTTTTTATTTTATTTTTTATTTTATATTTGTTGACCGGGCTAGTCCAACTGGATATATGTCCGTTTTCAGTAGAGGCCCGGGGAGAAAAGCTCCATCAGTTGTACACTTTTACAAAAAGGCATAAATGGTTACATAAGAAAGATAAGAAATAAAAACAATAATATAATCAGATAACAAAATGCATTGGCATAAAAGTTCACATGACATCATAGCAGGTAACCAGATAATATAAAAAATAAAGTTTTTTTTTTTTTTTTTTTTTTTTAAGGGTAATGGAAGAGAGAAGAGTTGGCATTAGTCAGGATTAGTGCAGGAGCAAAGCCAGTGTTTATTGAGATAAATCTTTAGTTGAAATTTGAAAAGTTGGAAAGAGGTTAAATAAGTGATATCAGAGGGTAGTTTATTCCATGTTTTTCCAACAGAGTTGAAGAATAAACTGACACCTGCATTATTGTTAGGTTTGGTAATATTAATCAGAAGTTTATTTGAGGAACGTAGTTGTTGCAGGTTGTTGTATGGAGAAATAAGGCTAGTAAGTGTTGGTGTGTTGGTTGGCTGATATAGAATCTTATAAGCAATTAAGATCTGTTGAAGTACAAGTTGGTTAGGAAGTTCAATCCAGCCTAGTTCTTTTAGGTTCAAGCAGTGATGAGTTCTAAAAGGAGATCCAATAGCGAATCGAGCTATGTTATGATAGGATGTTTCTAGTTTCTTCATGTTGTTTTTGGAAAGATTAGTGTAAATGGGGGAAGCATAGAGAAGAGTGGAGATTAGGTGAGATCTAGCAATGGTGGACCTTGCTGTGGGTGTTAGGAAAGGTTTGATTCTGTAAAGGGATCCTATTTTTTTATTAACTAATTTTATGGTGTTGTTGATGTGAGAGTCAAAGTTGAGGTTATTATCAATAGTTATCCCATTTGTATTGAGAAAGTCCACGAACCTCTTGGGTGAGCATCTTCGTACTTATGTATGTCACCCATTCGATGGAAGGATAGTTGAAATGTCCCATGACTAAGGTGTTGGACTCTATGGTGAGTGACTCCAGTAAGACCAGGCAGACAGTGTGCTTTTCTTGGTTCATGGGAGGGGACCTTTAGCTAGCAAAGATGTGGTAGGGTATTTTGCCTATAGTTAATTGGACATGGAGTAGTTTGAGAGAGTCATACTGTTTGACCAGCCTCGAGATGTACTTGGCTTTAATGAAAATGGATACACCTCCACCTTTGGTTCTTTCATGCTCATTTTGAGGTCTGAAAGTATGGAAGGCATTGTAGCCTTGCATGGCTAGGGTTCTTTCCGTGGCCTTGAACAATGTCTCAGTGACTGCATAGACGTCACCATCTTCCAAGGTAAGGAATGCTTCCAGGAGTGCGATTTCATGTTTAGACTTCTAGCATTAAGCATCAGAACCTTGTGTTTGTCTTGAGTGGATTCTTTTATGTTGGAAATTTTGTCGTTTTGACATTGCCTAAAAAGGCACTGTGGGGGAGGCAAGTGCCTTTGCCAGTATCCAAAAGTCTAGAGGAGACAGGCGCAGACCATCGCTGGCAAAGCAGCATGACCTGTCGACCATGTCCTCCCAGGCTGACAGATACTGGATCCCAATGGACTGACACCACAAGCTAAGCCAATTGTTAAAGTTGATCATTTTTTGTTTTATTGTGGCATCAACCTGGATGAAGGTAGAATGCTGCTTAGGGCTAAGGTCATACCTGCCTGAGACACATGATCTGAGAGCTCCGTCATGTCTCTCTTCAAGTAGTCCAGAGAGGTACATCTCAAGTCATTCACTCCAACATGGACTATGACAGGTTCATAATGGCACTTGTTGAGTGACTTGAGTGCATGTGTGATTTGACAGATCCTGGCCTTCTCCTTGTCCAGCCTGGTCACTATGGAGTAGCCTTTCACCAAGACATTGGGTTTTGAGGTGTTTTGCCTGAGGGGCTTATTTGCTGAAACACTATTGTATGTATTATTATGTGCAGTGGTTTCTATTTGCATAGCAGTGTGTGCAAGTGGTTTATGTTTGGGACGTCTTTGATCTTTTGGTAGGCTTCTAGTGAGTACCTCCACGTATGTGGGTTTATGTGTCATGAACTTGTTTTGTGTGGGAGGTAAAGTGTGTGTGCTGATGACCTGTTTGATGTCTGGTTTGTTGTTACGTGAGAGAAATGATTCCAATTTCAGAGTGTGATTACATCTCTCACATAGGGTATTTTTTTTATTTTAGGAGTAAGTTGTTATCAGTATTCATGTGGCAATTACTGCATTGCCTCAGGATGCCAATGTCAATAAGGCTGTCTATTGAAGTGATGGAAAACTGTCCATCTATTATAGCGGGTTTTTACCATATGTACTATTAGGGAAGGGAGTGGGCTAGTTTGACCAGTTTTGTGCTAAGAATAACAAAGGTGCTTGTTCTATTGAAGGCTATGGATGATAAGTGTGGCAACGCAGCTCAGTGTGCAACTGAGTTGCCAGTAGTGCAATAGGGAAACGTAGGAGGGGTCCACTGACATTTGTCTAGGGAAAAATTGAGTTTCAAGGCATTTGCATCTATGCAGGACACTGCCAACCCCTGTTGCAATGTGTGCTACAATGCTCAAATGTGAGGCTTAAGTACAGGTGAAATTAAAACACTTTAAAGTTAATCTACCAATAGGAAAGCACACAATGAATCTTCTAAGAGCAATCCCCAACTCAGACAAGGCTGGATCCACATTCTGCCACAAGGCTACAGGGGATTTTTGAAACGAGATAGTGTCCCTTTAATATAAGATGGCTGGTTGAATGATCAAGTGTATGAATAACAGGCTATATTCTGCTGGTCTAAATCCAATCTATGTAATTTAGGTATATGAACATTGCAAATCAAGTGCAGAGAAGTGCAAAAAATACTTTGAGTCCTGCACTGCACTAGTAGCAAACATTTATACTGTGGTATCATAGAACTTACCTGCTTATGCTCTCTTAGTGTTGTTTTCTGCTAAGTACTCAGCAGTGTTTTCAACCCAAGACTAAGGCTGGACTAATCATCTGGCATTGGGTATCATTCCAGTTACTGTTCTAAAAGATACTAAGACTGAGTTTAATTTGAAGACTGACAGTAGTACTATATTTTCTTGTGATTCTGCTGTTGATGTGGGATGTATAATTGATTTGTAATGAAATTTCATTATAAAAGTAGCACTTATATAGTCAGTCTCAGCCATTTTGAAAACTAATTAACAGCTATAGTGATGTGAGGTAACCACTGATCACCAAAACTTGTGGTAAAATGTTACTAGTGCAGTGGTATGACTGAAAAATAATTGCTGCAGTTGCATTTAAGAATATTATAATTTCAGAGAAACCTGCAGTGTGTGTTCAGCAAGGGAGGAAAAGGTGGGTAGAAAAATGATTCTATTTGTCTTAAAGAGGAAAAATAGTAACAGAAGCAGTTTGACTAATAAAGGTGCAGCAAAGACTCCACAGCTTCATAGTCGTGCACAAAGGAGAAGGACAAGAGGAAACTGGGGAGGAGCACTGTAGAAAGCCAAGCAAATTGTGAAGGTTTTGCAAGCTCTCCCTGCATCAGTGTGTGTTTCCTTAAGGCTTTCTGACTTCCTCCCTTCTGCCAAAGCATGCTGTATATAGTTGCTATTCTTAAGCTAGCCCTTCATGTAATCTTTACTGTTGTCCTTGTAGCCTGGGCTGTGGCTTGAAATGATCTTCAGTCTTTAGTCCACTTGCCCAGTTTAGCAAATAATTAAATAAAAATAAACGTTCAGAAATAGTTGTAGATGGGGTGGTGTGTGAACAATGCTGTTTCTAAGGAGAGGGCTGAGATTATGATGATGAAGATGATAACGATGATGATGATGATCATTATTATCACTGTTGATACTGTTGAGCATTCCAAGGTAGATCAGCATATACATCTCAACCTCTTAGACCAAGAAATCCAGACAAAGCCTGTCATAAAGGGGGGACAAAGGCCCACAAATAGGGGCAGATGGAACCTCCAAACACTAGACCCTACCCAGTTTGGCTTTGTTAAGGCAGATCATGCCTCCTAAACCTGGTGGACTTCTTTGAGACAGTTACCAAGGCTATAGACGAGGGAAAGGTGGTACACACAGCCTACCTAGACCTCGCAAAGGCCTTCAACACCATTCCCCATTCTGGTATTATAGACAAGCTCACCAGCTGAACATAAACCCCTATGTCACAAGATGGGTTGCCAACTGGCTCATGGACAGAACCCACATGATGAGAGTTGTGGGAGATAGGTCCAACTCTAAATCGGTTACAAGTGGCATTCCCCAGGGCTCAGTCCTAGGACACCTCCTGTTCAGCATATACTTCTCAGAGGTACAGGCAAGCACAAGAGGACTATGGCTGATGAAGTTCACAGACGACTGCAAACTAGGGGCTATAAATGGCTCTCCAGCTGACACAGAAATCTTCCAAAAGCGTCTCACTGAGACAGATACCCGGTGTCAAAATCATGGCCTCAAGCTAAATGCCAAAAAGTACATAGTCATCCCCTTTGGAAAAAACAAAGTACCCACAAACTACCACATAAGAGGTAGTCCCCTAAATACGGAAGACGTAATAAGGGATCTGGGGACCCAAGTAGCTAGTAATCTCTCCTTTGATTATCACATTGCCAAAGTGGTTAGAAAATCCTTCTAAGTGGCCCACTTAATCATAAAAGGATTCGCATCCAGATCAAAAGAGGTCATTTAGCCCCTCTACTCATCACTCATCAGACCCATCATAGAGTACAATGCCCCATTTGGGATGTACCTTACAAGACACCTGCAACAGCTGGAAAGACCACAGAAGTACCTCACCAAGAGGATCATTGGCCTCAAACAGATGCCTTATGCAGCTCGAATGAAAAAACTCCAGCTGAACTTGGTTGCATACCGCCTACTCAGAGGTGATCTCTGCCTGACATACAAGGCCATATCCAACCCTGAATTGATGGACATGCTCCACCTAAAGAAAACCTTATCCCCTCGAGCCACATGCCCTAGGGATCTAAACCTCACCACAACAATAAATAGGACATGCTGGAGGGATAGATTCCTGTCCCAGAGACTTCCCATGCTTTGGAACAAGATTCCAATCTACATTAGGTAGAGCTCCTCGCTAACACTCTTCAAGAGAATCTTTGACGAGTGGATGGGAAACAGAAAGTTTACCCCGGGGATCACTTCAGTGACTCTGCTGGACAGAGGCACAGGGAACTAATCTAAGGGGGTGGCGAAAGCCAACACATTCTGGCTAGGCTTGTAAATGCCTTCAGGCTATATCCCCCTCCCACCCTATGGCTGTCCCACTGACCTTATTTGAACTTGAATAATGTGTTTTGGTGAGGTGGGGCAGCTCCATTATTGCAGTACAGCCACAGTGCCACCTTGCCTGAGCTCATTATTCAAAGCTGAACACAAGCTACAGCCCGTGTGAGCTAAAAGACATTCAAGTCCCTGGTAGTGAGGTGCTAGTTTCTGAACACCTGGATATCAGGTTCTTGTAGAAGTTACATTTCCCTTCCTTCTTCTTTGAATCCACTTTCTTCTATTTAATAAAATCATCTTACTAAATTTCTGTTATTGGAAGAAAAATGATATATTACTAGGTTGATATTTTCTACCAACCAAAACTTATGAAGGAAGTTTTTTAGTTGTGCATTATATATAATTCAAGCATTCTGAAAACATTTTAAAACATTTCAAGTTCATCATATTTTTGTCATACACTTAATAGTTACTGGAACTTTACATATAAAGAACTTGGAAAGTCAAGCATAATTCCCTCAAATACTAAGTTAACTTATTATTTTAGCAATGCTGTAAATGTGACCAGACAGTGCATGCTTCCAGTCATATTTAGTCTAATAATAATATCCCTCTTCATGCCTCTGCTGTGTAATAAAATAACATTTAAAAATGAATAATGTAAAATAATTTTCTAAACATCACTTTCTTCTCAAAATATTAAATTTTTTATCTGTTATAATTATTATTGCACTGGAAAGTTTATAAGCTTAATATAAAATAATCAAATGACAATCATTTCAAGGCTATCTACCAGTCCGAAAATAAACATTCTATACCATAAATGAAAATCAGAACCAATTAACTAAATTAAAAAAAATGTCCTTAAGGATATAAAGGATTTGTGATTAAATATTAAGGTCAGTAGAGCACAAATAAAATTATAAAATTATTTTTGATTCACCACCTTTATAACTATTCTTGAGATAAGAAGCAGCTCCTAAGAAACTTTGTAAGTATGTATCCTTGCAAATTGAATTAAACCTCACTTACTTACAAATGAGCACACTGCTCCAAAGCATCTCTTCTAGATCTGATAACCCTACTTAAGGATCAGAAATAAGAAGCAAAACACTGTGACACTTGGGCTGAATTCAGAAAGGTTACTGTGAGGTGTAGGCCTGGTGCACACCTCACAATAACAATGTCCAATTCAGAAACAGCCCTACAGTGGTGCTGTGTCTACTAGGGGTGGAGGGAGGTGACCTATATTAATTAGCCATATGATTTTCCCATAGAAAGTCTGCAGTAAGGAATTTGGGCAGATGATCGACTTAGAGAATCACTTGACTGAGTATGTTACCTTGGTTGCCCATTTTAATAACATGGCCAAAAGCTCATGTTCATCCCATCATGTTACAGTTAAGTGCCAGGGAGTTTAATTGAGAAGTAGTGTTGTGGATAGTATGCATGTATGCGTGTGTGTGTGTGTGTGTGTGTGTGTGTGTGTGTGTGTGTGTGTGTGTGTGTGTGAGTGTGCGCACGCGCCCACGCGCACAAACGCTCATGAGCATACCTTTCAATGAAGGAAATCTGGAAAAAGGCAAATATAAATAGGGGAGGCAAAGGTCAGAAATCAGGGATAAATCTTGATTATTGCTCTTATAAACTTTGAAAGTTGCTAGAATAACAGGTTTCTGAAGGATATGAAGACTGAAGCTCAAATGTCTGTCATTATTTAATGACTTCAGTTCTTAATGATTTGCCACAAAACCACAAACTTTATGAGGTACAGATTAAAAATGTGAGGCAAAAATCTTGACATTCTGCAAAAGAGAATTGAATTACAGTTGAGAGGTATATTTCTGAATAATTGCTACAGTTCAAGTAGAATAGTTAGATCTTCATAAGGAATCAGTGTTACTTATGGGTCAGGAAATCAACTTGTAAACTTCCTTTAGTTACAAGCAGACAGCAATGGGGGAATTAACACCAACACACACCAAACTTGTAAACAGCAATGTTAAACCACAGTAAAGCACTGTCAACACAGGAAGACCCACAAATACATGATTAATAACAGCACAAACTATCCAGATTACCTTCCTATTTAGTTAATCAGGATGACTGTCATCCCAAATTTCTCCTAACTCCTCCATTCAAGTGCAATTAACTGTTGGTAGCACACCTATTCAAGTAATTGCCAGCTACAGAATTCCCTCCATGAATCAGGATACTCACTCTACCTATTTGTATCTACTTGAGTCTATCAAGATACATCCGAACACCATGGTTTTGGGTGACTTTAACTACCCATCTATTGACTGGGTGAATTAATCATGCTCCAATTCACTTGCCTACAAGTTCCTCGACTTTGTTCACTCCAATGCCCTGGACTAGTTGGGTGACACCCCCAAAGGGGTGCCAACATCCTGGATCTGGTGCTTACCAATATGGGGGGATGACACTAGCACCCCATTGTGAGGTCTTCCCTGGTGAGATATGACCACAAATTAATCTCATTCAAAGTAACTATCACACCTGACCTCCCCTTAGCAGCAACTAAACTGAAAAACATCTCCAAAGCAGATTATAACCTCTTATGGGATGGTCTAAATAGCTTCACTGTACCTCCCACCTCAGATGGAACTAGCAACTATGCTGAGCTCTACACCAGTGCTTTATACAAAGCACCTGCATAACTGCATTGACTCGGCCATACCTGATAAGTACAAAACAAAGCTCCTCAAGGAAGAACAAACCTGCCTGGTGAGCAACTGCCATTAACAGGCTTTATAATAAGGTGAGTAGTAGATGTCTAAGAGTAAGAGGGAGCGAGCCCTAAACTGGAAACACTCCCTCCTCAGCTTAAAAAAGCAAATAAAACTTCTTGTGAAGTCTTCCAAAGCAAACTGCAAATCCAAATTAGCTTCCTCAACTAAGGATAATCATAAGGCATTCTTCTTTAGTTACATCCGTAACCTAAAAGGAAAGGCCCAGATTTGTGTCAAATTGGTAGTTAATGATATCACATATACTGAGCCTGTGGACAAAGCTAACCTTTTAGCTGACAGGCTCAGTGAAAACTTCACTCCCCTGTCCCCAACACACGTACCCCATGACATGCCTACCACCTCTCCCCTACTTTGTATCTCTAAAAAACAGGTCATAAATGCTCTCTCTAAAGCCAAAAACACTGCATCTATGGGGACAGATAACATCCCAGGCTGTGTCCTACATGGACACCAACAGGAATTAGCAACACCATTGGGTGCTCTTTTCAATCATAGTCTAAGCACCAACTTTGTCCCAGATGAATGAAAAATGGCCACCGTTATCCCCTTGCACAAAGGTGAAGCTCCCACTGACCCTAGGAACAATAGCTAATTAGCCTGACCAGCCTTATCTGCAAGGCCATGGAGTCAGTCATCTTGGACTTTATCAACAAAGATATAGGGAATCTCCAAACACTTTACCCTACTCAGTTTGTATTTGTCAAAGGGAGATCATTCCTGTTAAACCCGATGGATTTCTTCGAGACAGTCACCAAGGCCCTGCATGAGGGGAAATTTGTGCATACAGCCTACCTAGACTTAGCCAAGGCTTTTGACACCATCCTCTACTCAGGCATCATTGAAGAATTCATCCAACTAGGTATCAACCCTTATATCATTAGATGGGTTGCTAACTGGCTCACTGATAGAACCCATACAGTCAAAATAGAGGAATCCACCTCCAACAGCAGACCTGTAACCAGTGATATTCCATAAGGGTCAGTCCTGGGACCTCTACTGTTTGGAATCTATTTCTCTGAAGTACAAGCAAAAACTAAAGGTCTGTGGCTGAAAAAGTTTGCTGATGACTGCAAACTGGAAGCAGTCATAGAATCTCCAAATGATGTCAACATCCTACAAGAGGGTCTTGCACAAACAGATGATTGGTGCCAAAGTCATGGCCTTAAACTCAGTGCAAAAAAAAGTATTATCATCCCTTTCAGTAACAGCAATATTCCTGCTAGCTACCACTTCAACAGCAACACCCGAAGTACACACTCAGTGGTGAGAGACCTGGGCACACAGACTGATAGCAATCTTACCTTTGACCATCATGTCTCCACAGTGGTAAGAAGGGCATTCTATATTGCTTATCTCATAAGTAAGGGCATTGTCTCCAGATAAAAAGAAGTTATAACCTCCCTGTACTCTTCCCTCATCAGGCCAATAATTGAGTACATTGCCCCTTTTGGTATGTACCTTTCCAAGCACCTGCAGCAATTGGAGAGACCACAAAAGTTTCTCACAAGAAAAATTCAAGGTCTTCAGCATCTCTCCTATGTGGGTCGTCTGAAATCACTGTCACTTTATTCTGTTTCATACAGGCTACTCATAGGCATTCTCTGCCTTGCATATAGGGCAATCTCTGACCCTGCTTTATTGGAAATGCTGCATATCCGCAAGTCAAATGGTACACGGGTTACTCACTCTAAAGACCTTAACGTGGTATGTGACATTAATAGAGCCTACTGGTGGGACAGATTTGTCTCCTAGAGGTTACCACATCTTTGGAACAGAATCCTACTTCATGTCAAACAGACCACCTCATTGGCCCTCTTCAAATGCTTCTGGACGTTTGTATGGGTAACTGTAAATTCACTCCAGGGGTTACACCTGTGTTTCTCTTGAACAGGAGCAATAGGTGCTGATCATGGAAATAAGGGTAGAACTTGGCTAAGCTTGTAAGGGCCCTAGGGCTATTAGCCTAGTAACTTCCTATGATCCTATGATTAAAATGATTACTAATATTTTAAAATAGGAATGTTATTGTAATAATTAATGGCATGCATCCTCTTGAGCTATTGCCATTATGTGAGGTACTTAGTGATGTTATAGCAACATAGCCATGAGTACCATACCACTCAACTGTTCAGATTTTCTCAAAATGTCCAGATTTTTGCCTTGTGTTTTTGGCCTGTTCCTCAAAAAATCTCTCTGTTTCTTATAAATCACTGAGGATTGAGTGCGTTTCAGACTTCATATCCTTCAGAAAATGCATGCTAACGCACGTCACACTATTCTAGCAAATTTTTAAGAAAAATGTTTGAAATCTGTCACTGTTTTTGTGCCTTTTTTCTCCATTATTTCAGACTTTGTCCAGATTTCTGCCCTGAGAGGTTGAGACATATGCTGAGAAGACATTAAAGTCCTCCAATCTACCAGCTCAGCTATATAAAGAATGGTGCACCAATGGAAAACTTACAATGTTATGCATATAAAACACAAATCCCATCTTTATGATATGAATATTAACATATCACTAATTCAGTCCCGTTAAATGTTTTCTGTCTGTTCTCTCAGTTATCCACATTTTATTGCAGTGTCCTGACCTATACTCAAGACAAACCTTGGTACCATATGAAATCATGAATGGCACTCTTTTTCTCCACTATTTCAGACTTTGTCCAGATTTCTGCACTAAGAGGCTGAGACGTATGACAAGTACTCTATTAAATATCTGATCACAATGGGAAACAAAGGCATTACCTGTGTGGAAATGAAGTGCTAACGATTAAAAAGTGTTCCATTTGCAGAAATATGTAACTGAAAATATTGTTTAATAACATGAATATTGATAAAAAATTACAGTAATGTAAATGTTCATAAGACATTCATTTTATTGAAGTGTTGTACTTTTATAACACCAAAATTCATTATTTTTTGCAGCAACACCCAAGATGTGAAGAATATGCCAGTTATGCAACCATTAACAGGAAATTTATGCAAATTACTAAGTAGAAAGAGGCTTAACTTACCTTTGTAGATGTGACGCACCAGCACTGGCACAGTAAGCAAGGACCCTCAATCCTCATTACTGGCAATAGTGGAGAATGCACACACTGGGAGGATGATAAGTACATACACTGTAAAGTGTAATTTCCCCTTAAGAGCACGCAGAGATCACAGTCAGTCTGGGGCTGCTTTCTCATTCTTTCTCCAGATCCCCAGTAATACTGCCCACTGGCACAGCTATAGGGTTCAGATCTCAGCTGAGTGGCCAAACCAAGATCCCTGGTACACTCTCTCTGTCCAACCAGTGCTTCGTGTCCCTGCCCAAGTAGCTGACACACACACTCTTTAAGATTTGATTTATATACAAACACATACACACAACTGGGGAAGGCTGACACAAGTTTAATAGCTATGCCCTCTTCTGCCCAGACTATAAGGTAGTTCCGACTGCCACCAGCTAACTCTTATCAGCTACTTTAAGGCCCTTAACAAAGGGTGTCCAATCTTACTCTGTAATGTTACTATTAATCCAAATGGTAGTCTGACCAAGAGCAAGACTATTTAGGAGTGACCTATACAGTGTCACCATATAGATATGCAAGTACTCTAAGAACTTAAATATCTTTAAACAGACCAACCACAATTAAATTGTAATATATTTAATAATAAATAATAAAAGAACAGGGTGATTCTCAGTAAGTAATCAGCTACATCAGAGTTCAAAATCACAGAAAATATTTAAAACAACATTGCAGGGCAGCTCAAATAAAGAAAACATCTAAGCTACACTTTACTATATTCCTATCTGAATCTAAAAGAGTTACTATGCCCTAAAAACTTACTTACAGCAAGGCAAGTGCAGATGTGGTGATGAGTGGATGTTTGTCTTATGTCAAAGACAAAATACAAAATGCACAGTCTCTCTCTGAGAGTTTTCTTAAATTAATATCAAATATTACTGCCTAGCTTGGATGACATCACTTTTTGTCACCTGACTTTAGTTTCCAAGCTAAACCCCCTTTGTCAGAACCTAACAGAATTTAGCATCTCTCTGTGAAAATACATAGCCTTCAGATGTTTGCAACTACTAGGAGACACAGAAAAATAAAACACTTACAAAAGAATCCAGAAGGCACCCTAGCTCTAGACAGCCTGTCTCCTTGCTGCATTGAAACTAACTTTTATGACGCAAAATGAAACAATTTAATTTCAATTATTTTCTCAGAATTTTTTCAAGTTACCCTCCTGTGTTCCAGTTTTCATTAAACATATACATCTAAACAGTCACAAGAGTGCCGGTACATTCCTGTTCAATTCCAATAGGGCATGCTGTGGTTACATTTTAGCTCAGTACTTTACACTCACTTCTGTATATATCATATCAATATTCACAAATGACATAGAATTATTAACAAAATTCCAGATAGCTGAGCTGTCAGTGTGACAGTAGATATTAGACAAAAAATCTCACCTCAACACAAGAGGTTAATAACAACAAAATGACATGATAGGATAAATCAATTGGCTATAGGTTATCTAGACAGAAAGGGAATTATTAATGAAACATTCAAATTATCATTCATAAAATCATTAAGATTTAATAAATGTACATTTATTTATTTTTTTCTTTCTTAGCAGGAATAAAATGGCTTTTGACTTCCTGGAAGCATTAATGGTCTTCTAACTATATGTGTCAGGTTGTTGCTTAAGAAAAATGATCCAGTCCATTGTATCAGTATCAGGAATTATATTATTACCTGGTACAGAAGACACATCTTCTAATGAACTGAAGCATTTTTCTCTAGTGGACAAAAAAAAAAAAAAAAAAAGAAAGCGACAGACAAACATTTTTTAAATTTTTGTTTAATAACCTTTCACGAAAGACCAGCTTCCTTATCTTCTCTACAGTTTTTGCTGAGTTGTCATTATCAAGTCTTATAGAATTTTTATAGAACTAGTCCAGGTGGTTTTCAGAACTAGTTTTTTTTTATCTAAAAATAAATACATTTAAAAATAATTTATGGAAAAGGCATTAGTTTTTGACAAAAATTGTATGTAACAGTCTATGAGCTGTTTAATACCCAGGTCCAGACTATCTTGTAAATTGCTAACTTCTGGTAATTAGATTGACAAAAGTTAATCTAAAAATCTCCTTCCATTTTTTCCCTGTCCTGAAGTTATTCCTCCTATTTCTGCTTTCAAAATTTTCTACACTTTCACTATGAGTGGGCGAAAGCGAATGCAATGAGGATTGGAATCCCTGAACTGCATGCACCATAACATGCCCAAAAAATAACTTTTTAGGTACTTTTTTTCCAGAGGAGCAAGCCCCCCCATTGCACCACCAATATGGGAGGCAAGCCCCCCACACCCCTGAAGTTATATATACCAACTCCATGGTTGCACCAACCCGAAGAGAAGGGAAATCCCCTATAAAAGGCATCTCCCTCTGCCGGCACAGCTCACTATCAATGATTTCCTGTAAAGGAACTCTGATCATTGATGGGCTGAACCTCAAGCAACTGAAGCTTGAGAGTTCTATCTTCATCCACCTGTATTGTAACAATTTTTTTCTTTTCTTAGAAAAAAGCAGTTTGTTCCAGTCTGTATTTCTTTCTGTCTCCCACTGATATCATTCCTAAGGTCTCAAGATCCTTTACCTGCTGCTTCTACAGTTGAATCAAGGGCTTTCAGTTAGCAGAGAATAAATATCCAGTTTTGTTTGGAATTATTCCAGTTTCATTGTTAACTCTTGGAAGTGAGGACATTACTTGCTGAATATCATTTTTTAACAAATTTCCACCTGAGTATTTTCAAGTCATTAATTTTTTGTCAACATTTCTAGCCACCAAATAATGAGGAGAGAAATTTATTAAAGTAACTCAAAATTATAAATATAACTTAAAATATTTCAGTTTTAGGCACCTTCAGTATAATCTAAATAAAGGACTTATTCTGTGAGGATGATTTGGAAGAAGTTGTTTATTTTGTCATTACTCCTGTGTAAGATGAATTGAAGGACAGTAGTTGGTCTATTACTTTTAATCATGCATTAACCAAAGAAGGATCTGAGAAAGAGACAGCATGAATAGAGTAAGAAGAATGAGAGGGGTGATTTGTTCAGCATGTGGGGCAAATGATTGGCTCAGGGAGTTTTGGGAAAACAGAAGATGTGGGGTCTGCAAGACAAGGGTGGCACTTCAGGGAGAACATGGGAACTAATGAATGGTAGTGGTAGTGGAGTGGCTAGTAAGGCATGAAATAGTACACTGACATCCATGGATCATTCATTAAGGATATCCACACCTCCAGGCTAGTTACTCAGCATAATGCATCCGAGGTTATCCAAGTGCAACTAACTCAGGGCAAAACTGAAATCCAAATTGTAACTTGCTACAGATCCCCCACCATGCCCCAGGATTCCCACTCCTCTTTTCTTGATGTAATGGAAAATATTAGGGTTCAACCAAACACCCTAATAATGGGCGACTTCAATTACCCCACCATTAACTGGGAAAACTACTCATGTACCAACTCCTTAGCTCAATGCATTCTGGAATTCATAAACTCCAATGCCCTGGATCAACTTATCCACACCCCCACCAGGGGCAACAATATCCTAGACCTAGTCATTACTAACATGAGTGACCGGTGTTCCACACCTGAAGTCGACTCCTAGTTTGTCCGATCCGACCATAAGCTAATCATTCTTGATATCCACATCCCGCCCCAAGCCCCCATTAAGGAAACCACGGTAAAACATTTCTCCAAAGCCAACTTCATGCTTCTTAAGATAGAAGTGGTGAACTTCATGACACCCATGCAGATGGACAATGTAGTTACAACTGCTGAATCCTACACAAATGCACTCTATAAGCACTTTACAGAGTGCATGGATCATGCTATCCCAAACAGAACCAAGACACTATCCTCCAAAAAAAGGAAGCCAATCTGGTGGTCCCCTACCATAAACAAAGTGTACAACAGAAGGACGAAACTGTTTCTAAAGAGAGTAAAATCCCATGAGTGGAGGAGCTCCCTGGTCAGCCTCAGTAAGAAGCTGAGATCCCTTATAAGATCCTCTAAATCTAGCTACGAAAACAAAATCACCACTAATTCTAAGGACAACCACAAAGCATTCTATAGCTATGTCAAGAATCTCGATGGCAACACCCAAATCTGCTCTGAGTTACAGCAAAACGGCATGTAAATTACAGAACCAACTGATATTGCCAACATCCTGGCAGATAGGTTCAGAGCTAACTAGAATGCAGAGTCCTTGTAATCACAACTATGCAGGTAAACTCTGCACTCCCTAAAGCTAGAAACACAGCATCCATGGGACCGGACAACATCCCAGGCTTCGTTTTACATGAACTTCAGAATGAACTGGCTCCCCACTTAAGCACCATGTTCAATAATAGCCTTGCATCAGGCTTTGTGCCCACTGAATGGCACAAAGCAACAATTATCCCACTCCTCAAAGGGGGAGCCACCACTGATCCTGGGAACTATCGCCCTATTAGCCTGATGAGCCTGGTCTGCAAGGCCATGGAACGTATCATCATGGAACTCATAAACAAAGACATTGGTAACCTCCAAACTCTGGATCCCACCCAGTTCGGGTTTGTGAAAGGCAGATCATGCCTCCTGAACCTGATCGACTTCCTTGAGACAGTCACCAAAGCCATAGATGAGGGTAAGGTGTTTCACACAGCCTATCTTGACCTCGCCAAGGCTTTTGACACCATCCCCTATTCTGGAATTATAGCTAAACTTACTAAACTAGGTATAAATCCCTACATCACAAGATGGGTTGCCAACTGGCTCAATGACAGAACCCACACTGTAAAAGTTGCAGACTCCAAATCTGACCTCAAAGCAGTGACAAGTGGAATACCACAGGGTTCCATCCTAGGGCCTCTTCTGTTTGGTATCTACTTCTCTGAAGTACAGGCTAACACAGAACGCCTCTGGCTAATGAAGTTTGCAGATGACTGCAAACTAGGAGCCATAGTCAAGTCCCCAAATGATGTGGACATCCTACAGCAGGGCCTCTCTGAGACAGATCCCTGGTGTCAGAGCCATGGCCTTAAGCTCAATGGCAAAAAGTGCAGTGTCATCCCCTTTGGTAAAAACTCTGTACCCATGAACTACCCACATAGGTAGCAGTCTACTTAACACCGAAAGTGTGATAAGATACCTTGGGACCCAGGTGGACAGTAGTCTCTCCTTTGATAGTCACATTGCCACAGTAGTCAGGAAGTCCTTCTACGTGGCACACCTCATCATAAAAGGGTTCTCATCCAGGAAAAAAGAGGTCATTGTTCCCCTCTACTCGGCACTCATTAGACCCATTATAGAGTACAACGCCCCTTTTGGAATGTACCTCACAAGACATCTGCAGCAGCTGGAAAAGGCCACAGAAGTACCTCACAAAGAGGATTACTGGCCTCAAACAAATGCCCTACACTGACCGCTTCAAAAAACTCCAGCTTTACTTCATAGCATATCGCCTACTTCGAGGTGATCTCTGCCTAATATATAAAGCTATGTCAAACCCAGAGCTGTTGGACATGCTACACCTAAAGAAATCCCAATCCCTCCGAGCTACATGCTCTAGGGACCTAAACCTTGTCACCACAATAAACAGGACATGCTGGAGGGACAGATTCCTGTCCCAGAGACTTCCCATACTCTGGAACAGGCTACCCATCTATGTCAAGCAAAGTTCTTCATTAGCACTCTTCAAGAAAAATCTTGATGAGTGGATGGGAAATAGGAAATACACCCCGGGGATCACTTCTGTGTCTCTGCTTGACAGTGGCACAGGAAAATAACTTTCTTGGGTGGCGTAGGCCAGGGAACCTTGTTGGATAGGCTTATGTAAGCCCTTGGGCTGATAGCCTAGTACGTACCTATAAGCCTATGAACCGGGTCTATATTATAATAGCGAAAATCCTTTTAAGCGAATGCAAAAACACTGACATGTATTGCGCGAACCACGATTATGCCGAACATACTAAACCGCGAAATTCAAAAAGTCGAAGTGTCATGGTTGGCCCATCTGTGGTACAGCTCCATAAGGTAAGTGTGCGATAGTTATGGAACTTAGGGTTAGGGTGCGGGTTAAGGTAAGTGCATAGATAGGTAATGTATGTAAGGTTTAGTGTAGGGTTAGAATTAAGGTTTTGTTAAATTTATGTGTGTGGATTATTTGTTTTGTTTTGGTATATCGCTGTAGAGTAAGTGTGCGATAGTTACGGACCTAAGGGTTAGGGTGCGGGTTAAGGAAAGTGCATAGATAGTAATGTATGTAAGGTTTAGTGTAGGGTTAGAAGTAAGGTTTTGGTGCTTTACTTTAGGGTTAGAAGTAGGGTTTTGGTTAGTGTATGTATGTGGTTTATTTATTTTGTTTGGGTAGGCAGTATGTAGTGGGAGGTGGAGTTGGCCGACTATGGGGATTCGACTTTTTGTATTTCGCGGTTTAGTACGTTCGGCATATTTGCGGTTCGCGCAATGCATGTCATTTTTTTCGCATTCGCTTAAAAGGATTTTCGCTAATATAATACAGACCCCCTATGAACCTATGGGATTGGAGCAGAGGCAAAAGAAGGACAGTAGAGAAGATGACACAGAGAGAGATGGAAAGGGGTAGAAAACATGAGAAAAACAGACAGAGGCTATCAAAAAGAGTACAGGCAAGTGATGTGGCATGGATTAAGGCAGAAGAGAAAATAACAGCTTCAGCCATGAAAGGAAAAACAAGTAGAAACAATGAAAATGCAGGCAATTATTAAAAATTATGTAGGGGAGAAAGATGGATGGGTGGACATGCACAGGTGAGACAGCAGGAAGCAAGTGAGAAGGACAGCACTCAGCCAGAATGCAAGGATTGAGGGTAAAAAGTGACAGAACAGCTGAAACTATTGTTGGGAGAGTATAGGAGTGAAAATAAAAGGGATTAGAGACATCATGGGAAATTAGGAAGGCAACACTGGCAGTGTGGAGGTCTGATGAAAGTGGAATTGGAGACTGGAAATTTTCAGGTAACAGGTATAGTGGCAGAGGCAGGAACTGAAAGATAAGAACTAGTGGCAAGGGAGGGTACTTTGAGGCATAGTCACCATGGAGATTAAATGTTTTTGCTATGTGAGACTGGGAAGACCAAATTTCAAAGAAACTGATTTTTGGACCAGGCTTTGCAAAATACATGAGAAGGTGACAAAGCTTGTCATGAGGGTGTATGGTAGGGGGAATCTCAACATGATGCTGTCTCAGTAAACAAAGATTAGATTACAGGCAGATAAATCAGAGAAAGACATGCCAGCACAGAGACTGTGGTAGCATTCTCTGAAGTATTATCTATACCAGCAGCCAGTGCAGTGAGGAAAGGGGTAATTATGCAGTATAGTGACTGCCTGCTGCAGTGCACAATGGAGAAAAACTTGGGACTGTTATTAGAATAGAGCAAGACCCAGCAAAGTAGCATCAGCTTTATGCTGGGGACATCCTCCATCTTAGCCCTGGAGGGTAGTGCTGCTCAGAGATGGGTTCAAAATGTGCTTCTGAATGAATGTAAATTTAAACTATAATGAAAGAGAGGGTGAACAGGTCACATATGAAGAAAAGGAAGGAAGGTGCACAAGCAGTAGAAATAAGGAAAAAAAGATGCAGAAATGGGGAAAAGCAAGAGTGACTCAGGGCATAATGAAATAATATCTGGGTATAGTGTAAGGAATCTAGGTAAAAAAGTGGGGAAGCTGTTAGAAAAATATGTATTAGTAATATGCATGCTTAGTGCATTTGAGGTTTAAAAGGGTTAATACATTTATTCTGTTCACACTGCATGAATCTGCACAGCTATTAGACACTTAACAAGAAGCATTCTATTTTCTGCTAATGTCAGCAAATAACAAGAAGTAATTAATTTCTGCTAGTGTCATGAGACTTAACAAAGAGTTATTGATTTTCTGCTTATGCCATGAGAAAGTACACATCTGCTAGAAGCTTTGATAAAGAACACAATGGATGCTTGAAAGTATAAACCATAATCAGCATTACTTGTACCTAAGCTAGAAATGCACCTTGAATCTAGGCAAAATGTAACACATATATTAGAACTGCACAATTGAAGAATTGAAAGTTTGTGGTGGGCTAAAATAAGCCCCAAGGCCAGGTTGTTTTTCTCAAATGTTTTGTAAATCAGCAGTTATTCTCAACTACTCAGCAATTAGTCTAGTAACATTTTCTGTAGAACAATACAGAAATCTGTGTCTAACTACGTCAGCAATAGAAGTATCATTTCTGTGTGACATGGAAAGAACTGTATAAAAATACCATGGAAAGAACTGTATAAAAATACCATACTAATTATTAATGTTCAGACAAACCATTCTGCCAGCATGCTTTGTCTCCTTGCTGCAAGTTAATAAAGGGTGCCTTGCTTGAACCTTACTTGAATTGGTCTTTGAAGTTTTTTTTTCCTTTGACAGATTGGTCCTTCAGACCGGAACCCTCTCTTCACTTTGGATCAGATGGGCCAGTTGGTTGAAACCGTACAGGGAAGAAACCAAATCGGTTCTTCTTATTTGAAAAGCCGTCAGACTGAATTGTAGTTCAAAAGAGGCCAGCCACTTTCTGATCTGTGACTGAAGGACGGGCCTCCACGAATCAGGTGATCAATCATGTAGGCTCAGGTAAGGTGAATCTACTTTTTCCTGTTTTCTGTTTTAGATCAGGGACTAGATTTGTATTGTTTTTGTCAGGACTGTATTTTTGCTTACAAGTCAGGGACAGAAAAGATTACTGTCTTGTCATAGATCAGGAGAAACAGAATAAGTAGGCAGTCATTCTGAAGAGACTATAACAAAATCCGTGGTACCATGTTAAAAAATAAGAGAAGTTACGTAACGATAAAAGGTTAGAACAAAATGGGTAATAATTGCACAAAAAGACCCCAAAATCCGCCGTTAACAGAAGACACAAAATACATGCAATCGCATCGTGCCGACAATATTAAAAATTATTCAAAATGGGTTAATAAATATGAATTCAATGGAAAATTAGAAAAATCCTCGCTTATCAAACTTGTCAAACAGCTCAAAACCGATTCCAAAGGTCGGGTAAAAAAGCAATGTAAATTAGGAATTCCTCAGGCACACAGGTGGATTGAGGAAGTAAACTGCAGGGAACAAAAGAACAACAACTCAAAAACAATGTTTTTAGATAAGGAGGACAATAACTTAGTAATAGCATCAGCCCCTCCACCTCCCTTACCAGAATATGAAGCAAGTGAACAAGTTAGTCCACCCCCATGATATCTTGTCATCATTAAAAATAGAGACATTGTAAAAGTAAAACCATTTATTAGAGATCCCATCGGGTCCAGGTCTCGAACAAGGGCAGGTAACTCAAATGAAGGCATCGAGTTATATCAAATGGTTAAGAATTCATGATCTATGAGTGAAGAAGAAATATGCCCACTTATAGAAGTACCCAATCCTCAGGCAGGACAAGATAATCAGGACCCAACCATTTTAGTGTATAGACCTGGGACTCCAGAAGATATCCGGAAAGCCACTGAGGGAATTCCCCATCCAAAAGTTAATTTTAGAAAATTCTCAGAAGATTTACAAGGAATGAGGCTGAGTTATAACTTAAATGGAGAAGAGGTAGAAAAAGTAGTTAGACAAATTGTGGGGCCAGATTGGCACATGATTAGTAACAACTGGAATCCCTGTGACGCTGCACAAAGACCCCTCCCACATAGCAGCGCAGAATTAGACAACAGAGTAAAAGGTCTTACAGACCGTATCTCTGAAAAATGGAAGCCTAGGGCAGACTGGACTTGTATTAATCAATGCATCCAACAAGAAGGTGAAACTATTGACCAGTATTATGCCAGACTATTAGAATGTTTTAATAACCACTGTGGAATGCAGGTTCCTGAAGATCAAACACAAGATTCCCCATATGAACAACAGTTAAAGAATGCATTTTTAAAGGGCAGTATTGCACCTATAAGCAGTTTTGTTACAAAACACATGGTAGACCATCGTACAAGCAGGTTACAGTCATTACTTGAATATGCTAGGCATGCCGAAAGGCATTTTAATAGCAAAAAGAAAAAGAAAGCTCAAGTATTTTCTGTAGAAGATGGAGCAGAAGTTTATGTAGTACAGTCTGGGATAAAGGGAAAGAAAAATGCACAGGGAAACAAACAATCTGATCAACGATCAGAGGACTTTGAAGGGCAAAAGAAAAGGGGTGAATGTTTTAAATGCGGTAAAAAGGGACACTTGGTAAAGGATTGCAGGAAAAACAAGAAGGCAACCACGGAAGACAAGGAGGGTGAGGACTGACTATATGGTAGTCAGGAATCACTAGAAGGGGCT
Organism: Protopterus annectens; assembly: GCF_019279795.1. Classification (NCBI taxonomy): domain Eukaryota; kingdom Metazoa; phylum Chordata; order Ceratodontiformes; family Protopteridae; genus Protopterus; species Protopterus annectens. The sequence continues at coordinate 332,049,113 of NC_056748.1, forward strand.
AGCGAAGAAGGGACACATGAGAATGTGATAGAGGGAGTAGAGGAAGTGCAGGAAGTTAGTGACAATGAAGAAAATGAAATATTAGACCTAGCTTTATTGAGCTTGGAGCTCTATTTAGCAGACACAAAACCAGAAGTTACACTTTTGGTAAAAGGGAGGAAAGTCAAATTCTTTTGTGACTCAGGGGCATCACGAACCCTGATACATCCCTCCAAACTGCCAAAGAACACGGAGTCACCTGATTACATACTGGTAAAAGCAGCTAATGGACAGCTGTATCGGGATCCCCTCTCCCATAATATTGCAATAACTGATCCAGTTTCAGGATTGACTCAGAAAAGCAAAATTGTTATTTCTGAAAAATGCCCAGTAAACCTCTTGGGCAGAGACCTCATGCAACTATTTGGTATAGCAGTAGTCCCAACCATGCAGGGTATGAAAGCACAGTGACAAATTGATACCTTTGCAGTGCAATCAGAGTGAAATGTTTTATTGGTACAGCCAGGACTTGGTTACAACTGGTCCAGGGACTGTGACCAAAGAATTAATGAATGTAGCCATCAGCAAGTTCCCCTCCCTTGACATTGATAAGCAACACCTGTTGCACTGTACCCTGTAATACTGTAACACACCAGGACCTGATAAAAAATATGAGCAAGAATTGTTTAAAAATCATGCAAACAGATTGATATTACGTAACCTGTACTGGGACACAGAAGGGAACAGTGTAGCCAGCTGTTCATTGCCCCAGGAGTTCTTTACACTTTATAAATCTAATCGATTACCACATGTTAGCTTAACCAAGAACAAAAATATAGAATGGGAAGACCTAGGAGAAAAGGTCGCAAGATGGGAGAAACAGACAGAATTAGAACTGTCAGAACAAGGAATACAAATACAGAAGTTGAATTGGATAACTCAGACCCACCCAGCCGTACACGTGCAGTCTAGCAAGGACAGCTGATTAGTACTCCTATTAAAGGAGGAAAAGAATACCTTACAAAATATACCACAGACTCTCTGGTCAACAGGAAAGTCAGATGTAGGACTTATTTATACAGTGGGACCAGTAACTATCACGCCAAAGTCAGCATTTAGACCACAGAAAAGACAGTATCCCTTAAGAAAAGATGCAGAGGCAGGGATAAAGCCTATTATAGCAGCCTTACTTAAAGGAGGAATACTAGTAGAATCTCCCAATTCACCATGTAACACACCCTTATTTCCAGTTAAAAAAGCAAATGGAGAATGGAGTATGGTCCAAGATTTACAAGCTGTAAATGATGCAGTAATACCAAGGGCACCTACGGTGCCAGACCCACACACCCTGTTGAATGATTTAAAACCTCAACAGAAGTATTTTTCTGTGGTAGACATCAGCAATGCATTCTTTTCGATACCGGTACACCCTGATAGCCAGTATTGGTTTGCATTCACATTTCAGGGGAAAAGGTATACATATACGCAACTACCACAGGTGTATTGTGAAAGTCTAATGATATTCTCACAAGAAATGGCAAGCAACTTGGCGGGATTCACCCCACCAAAAGGCAGTCAGATTTTACTTTATGTTGATGACATCTTGCTGGCGGCCCCCACCCAGCAAGATTGTAGAGAAAATACCATAGTGCTATTACAATATTTAGCCACTAAAGGACATAAGGTAAATAAAAATAAACTGCAGCTTTGGAAAAAACAAGTCAAATACCTGGGATATGTAATATCCAAGGAAGGTAGAACATTAGATGAGGACAGAAAAGTAGCAATTTTGCAAGCACCAGAACCCACTACCAAGAAGGAAATTATGTCCTTCCTGGGTACAACTATTTTTTTCCAGAGCTGGATTCCAAACTATGCTTTGGAATCTGCACCGCTAACTGACCTTATATATAAGAAGCCTATGGCAGCACAGGATTTGTTACAATGGACACCAGAGGCAGAATCTGCTTTCTGCAAACTGAAACAGTTAATAGCATCCTCATTAGTTCTAGGATTACCAAACTACCATAAACGTTTTTTCCAAACTGTAGATTGTAAGCAAGGTTATATGATATCAGTGTTAACACAACAGCATGGGGATAAGCAACACCCCATTGCTTACTATTCATCACAACTAGACCCAGTGGCATGGTCCTTACCCCATTGTGTACAAGCAGTAGTTGCAGATGCAATGGCAGTACAGGCTTCGGCCTCAGTAGTCTTATTCCACCCTCTCACTTTGGGAGTGCCTCATGCAGTCGCGATTATTTTACTACAAGAAAAGGTGGCATATCTTTCCCCTGCTAGGCATCTTTCCTGTATGACTATATTATTGAGCCAACCTCACATGACAATTGAGCGATGCATGACTTTGAACCCTTCTACTCTGCTCCCAACCCCTGCAGATGGCACACCGCACCACTGCCTGCAGGTAATTGAGCAAAAGACACTACCTAGAAAAGATCTCATGGTTGTCCCCTTGGATGATGCCGAGGTGACATACTACGTGGATGGTTCGTGCAAAAGGGGTCCTGCAGGACAGAACCTAGTAGGATATGCAGTAGTTTCTGACACTGAAATTATAGAAGCAAAACCTTTACCACACAACTTATCTGCACAGGCAGCAGAATTGATTGCCTTGACACGAGCATGTATCTTAGCAAAGGGTAAATGTGTAAACATTTTTATTGACAGCCAGTACGCTTTTTCTTCTGTACATGTTTTTGCGCAACAGTGGAAAAACTGAGGAATGATAACATCTACTGGCAAACCTATAAATCATGCAGAGTTTATTTTAGATCTTTTAGAATCTATTGAATTACCTCAGAAAGTAGCCATTTGTAAATGCACAGCTCACACCAAGCAACATAATAGAATTTCAAAAGATAATGCGAGAGCTGATACAGCTGCAAAACAAGCAGCTACAGAAGTATTTCTTTTAAATGAGGAACTACAACCCTCTTAGATTTTAGACTTAGAAATGTTAAAAACAATGCAGACACTCACTACGCAAGCTGAGAAACAAAGATGGGTAAAACGAGGAGCAATTCTCGAAAAGGGGCTGTACATCTCCAAAAAAGGATAACCGATACTACCATCTAATTTGTTTAGATATGCAGCTTTGTTGAGCCATGGGCAGTGCCATGTCTCAACAGGGAGGATGGTACAGCTGGTGAACCAAGGGTTCACAACGTACGGATTTACAAACTACTCTAAAAAATGTTATTTGACGTGTCAGATTTGCAACAAACATCATGCACAAGAGTTTCCCTACACCACCATATCTGTTTCACACTATCTGTATGGATTTCATAGAATTGAACAAATGTGAAAATAAGAAGTATTGTCTTGTCATTGTAGATATGTTTTCCAGATGGGTGGAAGCCTTTCCAACCAAAAATCCAGATGCAGCCATGGTGGCAAAAGTACTTGTCAAAGAAATCATCCCTAGATTCGGCATTTCGGAAAGGATCTATAAACCAAACCGTACAGCAGTTAAGTAAGCAGTTTGGTATTTCTTTAAAAAATCATTGTGCATACCATCCACAATCTGCAGGGCTAGTTGAAAGGCATAATGGTATATTAAAAAACAAATTGAGAAAGTTAATAGCTGAGACAGGAAAGAATTGGCTGTGTTGTTTGCCCCTGGCGCTGTTAAGCATGAGAACTGTTCCCACTGCAAAAGGATTGACTCCTTTTGAAAAACTATTTGGAAGGGCTTATTATACACCCCAGTGGCAACTTCTCATGTCCTCAGACCAGGAAGCTGATTTTACACTAGCTGAATATATGAGGAAGTTAATGAATTCTAAACATCTGTTGCAGTCAAATTCTGTTTCAAATAGAAAACAAATCGAGACATCAGAAGTGGCAGTGACACCCGGAGACTGGGTGTGGATAAAAGTTATAAAGAAGAAGAATTGGTCATTACCAAGGTGGGAAGGTCCATACCAGGTGCTTCTTTCGACACCCACTGCAGTCAAGATAGCAGAGCGAGCTTCGTGGATCCATCTGATGCACTGCAAACTAGTTAAGAACTTTGAACTGGACAAAAATCTTACCTCACCATCGGGGCCCTCAGCACAAAGTCTGGCTACAAAGAAGGGGTCAGATTAATAGGACTGATCCGTCTCAACCCCAGTGAAGAAACCATTGGTGCTGAAGGTCCTATTAGGACAGAGAGTAAGATCACATGTCAAAAGCAAAAATGATGGAATCCAGAAAAATCCAAATACACCTACTCGGAAGAGTCGGAGAAAACAGGAATGCAGAACAACCATTTCCTCAGAAGTACTGCACAATCATCCTGTTGTCTGTACTAGTGACAATAATCTTTTTGTTGTGGCCATTCCTTTTCCCAGCCACACAAACTGAACTGAATAAGCATGGAGAGTTTCACGTAGAGTGGCACCCAAACTTCAACACTTACCAGGCAATCAAATATGTGTATGCTGAGACCTTCAATGTTTTGAATTGCTGGATTTGCACAGCTTTGCCAACAGCATACGGGAGGTTATTGTTAACTTCAGTCCCCCTAGTAGCCAACAAGACCTGGGAAAACTTAGTCTATGATACATCAGATGTCACATCACAAGATAAAGTAGCATTGCACTTGTCTGTTCGACAGAAGGGGACTGTGTGTTTTTACAAAAATGATACAGTTCAGGTGGGTTGGAGCAATTGCAATGTGACTGTTCCCTATGGATGCTACAATAAAACTGACAACACAGGTTCCTATTGCAACACAAGCTATGATTCATTTTTTTGAACTGATGCATAGGACAACTGATGAAGTAAAACATAATGCTGACCTCTATAAACAACTGATTATAGTTAACAAAAAAATGTTTCATCCAGAGCCAGGACATAGTAAAGTTACTACTAAAGTAGAAGATTGCTACTTTGTATGTGGTAGGAAAGCATATAAGTGGTTACCTGAGAATTGGTCCAGCAGTTGTTATTTGGGGTACCTGGTTCCGGCCATACGACACACAGCAGTTTTACCTCAGGGGAAAATTCGGAATGTTCGACGAGAAATCAAGAAGCCTGTCAACCCAGTGGGGCAAATCAATGTGGCCTGGAAAAACCATCATGCTGTGGGCCTAGGGAAAAATGGACTGTCATATATGGACTTGGGTGATACCATCATCTCATGGGCAGGTGTACTGCCAGCATATGGAGCAACAAAATCAATCTGGGAACTGAGAAAACTGTCTAAATTTCTTGAAATAATGAGCAATGCAACCTTTTCTGCCCTAGAATTGGTGACTGATGAACTGACTGCCATGAGAACTGTAGTGCTTCAAAACCACATGGCTCTTGACTTCACCCTAGCATCGAGAAGAGGTACTTGCACTTTAATCCAGGAGGATTGCTGTTCATATATTCCTGATCACAAACACGAGATAGACAATCACCTTGAGGTAATTCAGCAGGTGTCGGCTATGATCAAGCCAGGACCAAATCCATTGACAGACTTTTTCCAGAGATTGTTTGGGGGGTGGGGCAGTATCTTAATGAACATCCTGATTGCCATCTGTGTAGGAATGATCCTGCTGGTGGTATGTGTGTGCTGCTGCATCCCCTGCATGAAAAGACTGATTAAAGACTTTATAGACATGTCAATTTCAGAAACCTTATACCAAGGTGCTGAACTTAAAGAATTGCTGAAAAATTGAAAATGTTTTCATAAGTTTAAACTGAATGACTCTCTTAACTGCAAATCCTGAGTAGGAAGAGGTTAGGGGAAGAAAAAAACTGTTTATGCTTATTTTGAAAGTAGAATAAAAGTATTAAAAGGGGGGAAATGTTAGAAAAATATGTATTAGTAATATGCATGCTTAGTGCATTCGAGGTTTAAAAGGGTTAATACATTTATTCTTTTCACACTGCATGAATCTGCACAGCTATTAGAAACTTAACAAGATGCATTCTATTTTCTGCTAATGTCAGCAAATAACAAGAAGTAATTCATTTCTACTAGTGTCATGAGACTTAACAAAGAGTTATTGATTTTCTGCTTATGCCATGAGAAAGTACACAGCTGCTAGAAGCTTTGATAAAGAACACAATGGATGCTTGAAAGTATAAACTGTAGTCAGCATTACTTGTACCTAAGCTAGAAATGTACCTTGAATCTAGGCAAAATGTAACACATATATTAGAACTGCACAATTGAAGAATTGAAAGTTTGTGGTGGGCTAAAGTATGCCCCAAGACCAGGTTGTTTTTTCTCAAATGTTTTGTAAATCAGCAGTTATTCTCAACTAGTCAGCAATTAGTCTAGTAACATTTTCTGTAGAACAATACAGAAAGCTGTGTCTAACTACGTTAGCAATAGAAGTAACATTTCTGTGTGACATGGAAACAACTGTATAAAAATACCATACTAATTATTAATGTTCAGACAAACCATTCTGCCAGCATACTTTGTCTCCTTGCTGCAAGTTAATAAAGGGTGCCTTGCTTGAACCTTACGTGAATTGGTCTTTGAAGTTTTTTTCCTTTGACAGAAGCCGCAGGAAGTAATTTAAGACGTGAGTAGGCATTGCAATTGTGGACTCAGCAGTGACATGGATGGGGAGCTAACAGCGCATGAAAGGCAGGCTGTCAGTGCAGAATATTCCTACATTTACTATCTTCACTGCTCTTGTCACCTTGCTGTGGTCCTTCTCATTCTTCTATGAGTACGGAGCAAACCTGTGGAATGTGGAGTCTGAAAAGCTGTTAGCCCCAGCCTCTTAAATCATGACTGTTTTAAACCTCCTAGTGAACTCCACAATGTGGCTTGAAAAGTAGTTGTACCATAAGTCTGACATGACTCCACGGCTGAACTGACACTTCAGGCTTCCACAGTAAAAAGTATGTTGAAGTATCTAACTGCAGTACTGTATTGTGCTAAGTGCAGTAACCTCACCATAACAAGATAAAACTGCACTTACACGTCATAATAAATATTTTTGTTGTCACTTAATTATACTGTCTCTGAGTCCACTTTGATTTAACTCACTGACAATTAGCTTATTGGCTACACTGACTCGTCAATTCCAAATGACTGATGCAAATCTAAACCAAATACGTTTTGAAGTACTTATGCAGGGGACTGCATCCAGTGCACCTGCCAATATGCATTTCCCAAGCTCAAAATATATCACATCTAAGGTTGTTCCAACTCATAATATGGCAATACATTTTTTCTCTTTTCTCTGAGTAGGTCTGACCTTAAAATTATATTTACAAATACAATATGTGGGGCAGTGCACCTGCAAAAGCATTATCTTTCAAACTTTATATTTTGCAGTACAATACATTAGTCCACATGGTGATGATAAGGTGATTTACGTTAGGTTGTGGGCAGTATATACCACTTTGTTACTTCCATGTGCACCTTCCTGCTTTTATATATTATCTACCTCAGTGAAAAACCTTTAGGTTTCCTTTATGATTTCTTAACTTCCTGACATTAGCCGAATGTTTACAAGAATCACACAAGTTCTTCTGAGAATTAATACAGCTGTCATGCAGTATTCTAAATACCCTCAAGTTTCATGTGTGACATTTTCTCAGGGGTGCTCTCCAGAATGAGTAGTTCCTAGAAATAAGGGGGGGGGGGAGGCATGTTGTCATAGCACGTTTCCTCATTCTTTTGGTGATGTTTCTCTTTTGTATGACATGGTTAGTTACACTGACCTGGTCTGCAGGTTATTATATGTGCATCTGAAGTCTAGCTGCCTCTAATGTTCTCATTTATGCTGTCATTTCCTGGGTTCATATATCCAGGTGATGCATATTTAAGTGCAATTTGTTTTGCTGCATGCTTGCTCTTGAAGTCATGTTCAATGCCATTTCAAGGGAAGTGATGGGGGGGGGGGCTTGACTCAAAGTAAACATCTTCATATGACTCACACACTACAAAAGCCACCATAATTCACTGCTGTTTTGTTTTATGCTTATTTACTACATTGAACTAGTTCTTGTGTTTGCTCTAGCACTTACAATGATTCATTTTATGACCACTCACTCATCTGTGTGGCACTGGTAAGAATGACATAGTCACTGAAAACTCTATCGTTTTTATTTCACATCATGGCTTAGTCACCGACATTTACTCAGCATACTTATTTCTATTCAGTCTGTTCTGTCTGCAGCTTTATAAATGCACTATAACAATCTTCTAGTTATTATATTATACCCTTTGTGAAAACAAGGAAGGCATTCTGATGTAAGCAATTTATCCAGACATATTTACTTAACAACTACCTGATAAACAGGAAATTAACAACTTTCCAGAGAAAAATGTTTCAGGGAGTTGCTAATTTACTCAAGTTGACTTGAGAATGCTAACCTCCAGAGCAGACCTTGACTGTCTTTAGTGAAATGTAGGTGATTTGCTGCCTTCCCTCTGCCAACAATCTGAGTTATATATATTCCAAGAGTGAAGGAAAGTTTCTGTCTGTAATTCTTCAGGAATGCAGGGCAAGGGTCCATTATATAATTTCTAGCTTGTTAAGTAATATGATTTTCCATCAATTACTACTTTGCAGGATTTTACCTCCACATATAGGTTACAAAGCAAATGTTGCTGTGCCATCTAGCTATTTTTGCACTACAATTTAAATCAGTAATGATTTTGTGGTACTGGAACTTTTTTTCTGCAATTTTCAAGTTACTGACATTACAGAAAGAAAGTATGTGTTCATTAGTTTTTAAATGGATATTAGAAAGGATGCCGGAATTGTATTAACATAGGTAAACAGACATGCTAAATGATCAAAGAAAACGAGGAATTAGATATGCGTTTGTTTATAAATCTATCTTTCTGGACAAAATACAGTAAACTACAATCCTTTTAGACTGCTTTTTAAATAGTTTTTATCTATCTATCTATCTATCTATCTATCTATCTATCTATCTATCTATCTATCTATCTGTCTGTCTGTCTATCTATATCTATCTATCTATCTATCTATCTATCTATCTATCTATCTATCTATCTATCTATCTATCTGTCTATTTGCCTGTATTTGTCTGTCTGACCATCTGATTGTCTGCCAGTCTATTATCTATCTATTTGACTGCCTCTATGTATATAAAACATATAGCTCTAAAACTACATCTTCCATTATTTTCACAACTGACTTAAAATAGTGTAACTAAGTTTACAGTACCTTCATGCAGAACAATGGATTATAGGTTCTAGTTCTGTATTGTGACAGGGATTACACTACCAAATATTCTGCAAATGCAGTTAGAACAATCTTTTTTATCATATAATTTTTTAATGTACACTTGTTGCAACATGTTGTCAAACTGCATCTTAAAAAATTCCAGATCTTAATATTAAAGATATTAATCTGTATCTTGGGTTATTAACACATAAAGTGCAGATGGCATTTGTTCTTATTCACTTCACTGAAACTGAATAATCAACAATAGCTAAATTTATCATATTCTTATTCCAGAGACAACACGGAAGTAACTCTAAACAGGCTGGACAGCAGTCAACTTAAGTTCAATAAAAATAGTTAAGAAAAAGAAGATAGGTTATATGTGCAGTAAATGGAAAACAAATATTGACAATAGAATAGAGAAGGGATATTGATGTAATCAAACAAATCAATAAAAATACCATTGTAAGTGCTTCACAAGGAAACAGAAGGGCAAGTAATATAACATTTAAAATGAGCATATGAAAGGAACACTGCACCTTGCAGTTTTAAGGCACACCTGTTCACAATACCAGAATTTAATACTAAATATTTAAAATTATTAGCCTGTATTCCAGAACAATGTATACATGAGACTAGGCACTACTCCTACTTTTAAGTTGATGAAAGATATGTATAAGTCTGATGCAAGACTTATTGTGCAATGTTTGCAAATGTAGAAGCACACAAACTTCCTTGGATTCCTAATGCCCTTAACTTGGTTTCGTCAAAATGAATCAGACTGTTGTTCCAAACCTCAGTACAAGTCAAAATAGGCAGCACACACTTGAATTGTCTGGCATGCTATATACCTTGGCAATGCAGACTGGTGCAATGCAAGAGTGAACCAAATGAGAAGAGGGATAATTTATAATAAAACAGAAGAAGAAGAAGGTGATGGTGGTTTTAATAAAAATAAACTCCAGTGGTGTATTTAGCGTCTATGAATTTCTTAGAGGTAATGTGAAAAATACAAGAAAGACAAAAAGAAGTAATTCATAAGATACTATATAAAATTATAACAATGCATGGGAAGAAAAAACAGGCAAGAGAAAAGTACAGGATGAAAGAAAATGAATATGAGAATATAATGAAATTATGGAAGTTAAAAGTAAGGTTGATAGGAAAATAAAAGAATCACATAATTTGATTTTAGATTTTTTGGGTGTACCAATGGAAGGCATTAAAAGAAGATGAAAAATGTCAATAAAAGACAGAAGAAAAACAATGTTTATGAAATAGAAGATTGTTTTAGAAAATTTTATTAGACAACTTACAGGTAAAGGGAATATGAAATATAAGGTGATGGAGGAAAGAAAGTGTGTTGATTGCAGCGAAGAAATAACAAAACTTTGTTTTTTGACTGCAAAAAGAATAAAGAATTTTGGGAAAATAATTTAAATGTATAAATATTAATATGATATTATATGGGAGGTATGATAAAAATGTGATTTTGATAAATGGGATAAAGTATTGTTTGTGAAAATATAGGTGATATGGAGAAAAGTTGAGTGAATTTGTTATATAATAAGAAAAAAGAAGAGGATTATGTACTAGCAAAAAAAGAAAAGAACATGGTTGCAGAAGAAAGGGAAGGGATAGATGGTAAATATAAATTAAGAAAGAATGAAAGAAATAGAATTGTTTAGTTCAGCTCTTTTGTGTTAATAATTTGTAAATACTTTTAAGTAAAAATGTGAAAAATGAGAGTGTAAATAATTGATTTAAAGTTCTTTTATGGTACAAAATGAATGTAAATGTTAATAAATCTGTTCCTGTAGAAGGCGCCAAAGGGCTGCCTCAAGGAGAAAGGGGAGAAGGAAGAGGCCATAAAACTGTGGGAGGATTCCAAGATAATGGAGCTGGAGAGGCCACAAAAGTTCCTCACCAAAAGGATAAAGGGTCTCAAACATCTGTCCTATGCTGCCCGACTGAAAGAACTCCAGCTCTATTCAGTCGCCGCTTTGCTCAGAGGTGACCTTTGCCTAACATACAAGGCCATGTCAAACCCAGATTTGATGAATATGCTTCACCTCAAAAAATCTAGATCCATCAGAGCCACAGAGGGGAAACCTTAAAACCTGACACGGCTTTTAAGGGGCGTGCTGGAGGGATAGATTCATCACCCAAAGACTCCTATGCTGTGGAATAAAATCGGTATATGTGAGGCAGAGCACCTCGCTGGCCTTGTTCAAGAGAAATCTTGACCAATGGATGGGAGATCGCAGATATACCCCAGGGATTACCTCAGTGTCACTGCTCAACAGAGGCACAGCAAAATAATGGGTATAGTTCCCCATACTAAAGGGGTGGCGTAAGCCACAAAACTATGGGCTAGGCCAGATAGCCTAGTATGAACCTATGAACCTATGAACCTATGAAAAGTCTGAAAATGTACATTCTGTAAATGTTGCTTTGCTTGTGGATTTTACGAATACTATGGAGGTGGATTTTCCAGAGTATAAAATTTTTGTTTTACATGAAGATAGTGTGGAGAATAGTGTTTTACAAAAAATATACCTGAAAAAGAGCTCAAGTGATGAAGTAGCTTTATGTTTAGTTGCAGGTAATGGAAAAATGTTTCCTGCTATAATGACTATTGATAGACAGGAACCTGCTTTAAGTGCTAGGGAGAGCTGGAAATATTGTCAGATGCACAAGAAAAAGACATAGGACAAAATTCATTAAACTCTGTGTATAGCCTACATGAAGTATATCCATGGACATGATGGTGGGCAGCGAGCAGCTGAGGACAATGCAGATTAATGAGGCATGGCATGCCTAAGTGAGGTTTCGCAGCTTGTACCAGTATTGTTGGCCACAAAACCTTGTAAACCAACATGGATATTAAGCCTGTGTAAAGGAGAGCACAGATGGTTCACCCTGCCCCCCCCCCCAATGAACAGTACACATTACATCATGTAGACCATTCCTCCCAACCTCTTAGGGTAAGACATCTGGAGAAATCCATAAATAATTGGTGGGAAAAGGGCCAGAAATAGGCTCATTTTTCAAATATTGCTCTTACAAACTTAGGCTCCCTTTTCAAATATTGCTCTTACAAACTTACTAAAGCAATAGAACAATGAGATTTGCAGAATGCAGCTCTACTGTCACACCTCCCAAGGAACAGTGCACATCGTAAGTCAGGCAGACCTCCCAACCTCTTACAGCAAGAAATCTGAACAAACCTATAAATACTGGAGTGATAAAGCACCAAAATAGGAGCAATGTTTAAATACTGCCCTTACAACCTTAAAATGTTGATAAAATAGATAGACATCAATACTTCTGGCATGAATGGCCTGCTGTCAAGTTCAACCATGCATACGTGCAATATATGAACACATTAATGATTGCTGGCTGCAATCTGATCGGTACTACAATGTCAATCTGTTAGTAACTGGGTAGTCTTCAAAGTAGTAAAGAAATCTCTTAGGAGTTGGTAGTATTAAAGGTCAAACATAACAGAATAGAGTGAAATAATTGTAGCTTTTGTATATTAACTATGAAGTTAGTAATGTTTCCTTTTTTCTCTCACCCCACCCCTTATCTTCTTTTTTATTGTTTAATTTGTATTCATTTTGTTGTTATTATGTATCATTTTGTAGATTTTTTAATTTATTATTAATTTAATATTTATGATCTTGTTTGTATTTGTTGTCATATAATATGTTTTCCTTACTTTTATCAATATGTTTAATTTTTGTTTATGTTTGTTTACCTATTTATATTTTGTCTAATTTTTTATTTTCATGTATTTTTTTATTTTATAATTGTATGTTCATGTTTTTTATTACTACAGCACACCTGGGTAGGCAGGTCTCAAGTGATCCTCCTACTTTCACTTCACTGGCTATAGCACCAAGGTCCAGCATGTCTGGGCTGCAGCCTGACAGCACCCCTTCTGCTCTCTCTACACTACCTGGACCCTCAGGTAGTTCTGCCCTAGTGGACAGGCTTGTGGCCCCTCTGGAAGCAGTGGTAGAGGGTGTGCATTTATCACCCAGAATGAATAGCCAGGTATGGTGCATAGGATTGCTCACCACATGGTGGATGCATGCCTACACTGGATGGAGTGCCTACTCTCTGTCCTGGTGCAGAGTACCTGTCATAGATGCACACACTGGCCACTGCAGTGAGGTGATAGTGATGACAGTCCACTGAATGAGGACTTGATAATCACTGCCAACAATCCGGATGTACATGAGACCTCAATTTCTCCACCTTCACCTCAACCATGGTGTTCACCCCCTCTTGTGTCCTACACCATCCCTGTATCTTGTCTTGTATGTTCTGTCTATGAGCAATTGCTTCCTAACCTTGCCAACTTACCTGCCCCAGACATGCCTATGTCCCTTCCCCAACATTCCTCTCTCACCAAAAAAAAAAGTTCATCCAATACATAGTTCTCCATTTTGTACAAGTGCCTACTTGACTCAGTCCATTTGGCTATACAACATGATTATGTTGCTGTCATCACTGTTCCTGTAGGTGACCATCCAAATTCAGCTAATATTGTATACATCTGATTAGTTTTTACTATTGAAGAAATGGATAGCTATGATTCTTTCCTACACCCTTCCTGCACATTCCTGCCCTCCTTTCACTTTGTTTTTCCTCCTGCGTGCTCCCCATTTCACCACTTTCCTACCTTCTCCATTTCTTTTAACAATCTTTTTGCAATGGTGCATAATGTGCACCATCGCTAAGCAATGGTAAGAGGCAGCAGTATTAGTATATGCATGTAAAATTAGTATACACAGTTGTAAAATTAATGCCTACACCCCATTTCAAAGCCAGCACCATCTGCCTCCAACAACAATGCATTGACTCATCTGCACACACAGTCAGTTTATTAGCAGGTGCATTGTATAAAATCAATATTAACTGTCACATGTTATGGTCATATTTGCCCTTTGTGCTCTCCAGTGCTTGGTCTTTATATTACAAATGTCATATTTTAAACATTAACTGTGTATGAAGCATCATTGCACAATAGACATTAATGTTTTACAAGGCCTTAGTAGACAATCCCCATTTATTTTTATAAAGCATGTGTGCGCAATGCTGCTCATCACACAGCCTCACTAAGCAAGCTTGGCAAATAAAAAATATTCATAAATAACAGAAATGAGAATAGTAGGGAATAGTATTGGCTACAGCTTTATTTGGAACCAGTTCTATGTGGCCAATGAAAGGAACCTATCACTGGCTGAAGTCAATTACTACCTGCAGCCAAAGATTCAGTTAAGTAGCAGGTGTATGAAGCAGCAGTGAAATCTGCCATTTTCTACTCAGTGTGTAAAATATGCCTGTTACTCAACTGACTCTGTAGCACCAACTTTTAATGCATTGATCCAACTTTGTTTTGGTCCAGATCGTACTGGGTTTGAATAGAGTTGTATGTAATAGTTTCACATACTTTTAAGTGTAAAGAAATATTATAAACTGGGATACTCATGAATCTGTGTCATACTTTTTGTGGAACATGGTAGTGATTTCAAATACAGGTTTATATAATAGTTGTAATTGCTTTTCCTGTAGGTGTATGTCATTGCCCAATGCACACCATTGTGCACCATCAAGCAATATTTCTTTAAAGAAAAGAAATGGGAAGACAGGAAAGTAGTGAAATGGGGAGCAAGTAGGGGGTTCAACAAAGTGAAAGGAGGGAAGGAATGTGCATGAAGGGTGTAGGAAAGAAATATAGCTATCCATTTCTGCAACAGAAAAACCCGATAATGTATGATGACTATTAGTTCAATTTGGATAGTCACCACCAGAGAGAGAGAGAGAGAGAGATGACCACACCACAATCATGTTGTATAGCCAACTGGACCAAATCAAGGGTGTCATGAAGACACAGGTGTGAAATGAAGAGCTATGAATGGGACTATATTTTTTGGGATAGGTGTCCTTTTTTTCTTTTTGGCAGAGAGAGACAGGAATGTTGGGGTAGGGGACTTTGTATGTGTGGGTAAGGTAAGGAGTGGAGGTGAGGAAGCAATGGCAGACAAACAGGACATGCAAGAAAAGACACAGGGATGGTGAAGGACACAAGAGGGAGGTGAACACCATGGCTAGGGAGAGGGGGGACATCAAGAGCTCATGGATGTCAAGTTTGGAGACGGTGAGAATTGTCCTCACCCAGTGGACTATCATCACTGTCACCTCACTGCACTAATGGCTGCAGTGTCTGATGTCTGCATTGCTTTGTATTATTTAGAACAACGATGGAGGGCAGTGTCTCCACCTGGTCTAGGCATTCACCAACTGTGTGGTGTGCAGTCCTACACATCAACTCTGGCAGTTCATTGTGGGTGATAAAATCACACCTCTGCCACTGCTCTCAGAGGGAAACACTGGCCTGTCCTCTGGGGCAGAACTACCTGAAGGCCAGGTAGTGCAGGGGCAGCAGAGGAGTTGCTACCAGGATGTGTCCCTGACATGCTGGGATGTGGTGCTTTAGCTGGTGGAGTGGGGGCAGGTCGCCCCATGGGTCAGGCCTACCGCACTGTGCTGCAGAAAAAAATGAAAAAAAAAGAACATAAGAACATAAGGGGTGGGGAGAGAGACAAAAAAGGGAGAACATTAGCAACATCATAAGTTACATACAAAACAGTGATACCATTCTTGCACTATCTGTTACCTTTAGCATAAACAGTACAAACTGTAAAAAAACATTTTTATAAAGTGTCTGAATACCCAGTTGATAACAGGTGCACACTATAGTACAGATGTCAACCAAAAATACTTGATGTGTACATATATTGCCCATATGCAGGCTCCAGTTCTACTAATTATATTTTCCAGCACGCTATTTCTGCTACTGCATGAGAGGTCTACAGTCACAGTGCAATAATAATGTAAACATAATAGTATTTGTTAATTTGGTAATTGTGGTTTTTGAACCCACAACTGCTGACTACTCTGTACAAACACACAGTGTACTGCATGCATACTTTCCTTTTACAATTGCAAGATGTATGCTCTAGTTTATAATACTGTATTCATAGGCCTCAAACTCTTACAGCAATAAATGTGGACAAAGTCATATAGAATAGGGGTCCAAAGTCCAAAAATAGGGATGACTCTTACATACTTGCTCTTACAAACCTATTATGTTGATACAGTAACAGGTTTTGCACTTGCATGACTTTGCTGAAGGTTTGGGGTCTGAATCTCATGTCTGACATTAGTTAGTGATGTCCAGTCCTCAACCATTGTACAATTATGTCACTGAAAACTACAATTGCAAATTTAACTATACAAAGACTGGACAATCTGTGGAAATATGTACAGTTGACAGGTATTACTGCATTACATACCAACTAAGCCAATACCTCACAACCTCTTGCAGTCACAAATGTGGACCAAGCAGTAACTACTGTGGGTACAAGGGTGCACGAATAGCAACACAGTTTACATATTTTTTGCAAACCTAAAAAAGTGACACAATAACAAGTTTTGCAGTAGCACTTATGTTCAGAAAGGTATGAAGTATGAGACTCAAATGTCATTTTCTGACTGTTGTCCTTAATGCTTTGGGTAAGATTTGCCAGACAAACACAATGTATGAGAAGCATACCAAAATTATGAGGCAACAATCTGAACATTCTGCAAAACCCATGCAGTGGAGAGGTATTACAAAGCAGTGTTTAACTTTTAATGCTACAGTGACAGTACTGTTGTGATGCATACATACCACATGCTGCTCACATCCTTGCCAATCGACTTTCATGGGCTGTAGCATTCAGATAATGATCTGCCTCAGCTGTTGAAAAACAGAACAGAACAGAATACCATTATAAATACCAAGCCTGACTATATGCAGCTTTAAACTATCACAAGTAATGTCTGAAACTCATACTTACACATCTGTGAGGTGCCACCAGTCCAACATTCCTCAATCCAATGGTTGAGGGTTTCCCTCCTCCTCATCCTGAGGTCTCAGTAGTGGCTCCTTCACTGTTCACCAGTGTGGGGGATACCAGTAGCACTGGAGAGAACCCGGGCCAGATTATTCTATGCCTCTGTCCTTGACTGTGAGCCATGATACTGCCTCTGCAGGAGCCAGGGCTGATGTTCCTTCACCAAGAGTCCAACAAAACACTCTGGTCTCCTGGACACCCCACCTTTGAGCCCTAAATCTCAAATCTTCACCAGAAACAACTTCCACATCATTCACAGAGCAAATCCAATGTTGAATGATATTTTTCAGCCAATTTTAGGTATTCTCATTTACTCAGAGGGCACACTTTCTGATTTGGCAACATTTGAAAAAGATGCCCATCACTTACCATCACACAAACAGGATGCAAAGGGTGCAATGTGTTTGCGCAATGACAAGCAATACAGAAGTTTGATAACTAATGCAATTTCTATGTTATTTGTGATACAGGCAATTTTGTGACTGTGTTGGTCCAAAGGGAAGGGCATGCCAAGGCACATAGTGGGAATATACTTGCCTGAACATAGTACACATTATACCCACACCCATACTTTTGCTATTAACTAGACAATGCATAGATTACTAAATAATCACATAACTGACAATATTACTGTGTCAGTCCTAAGTCATATATATATTATATAAGCTACACTAGCTCACCTGCAATAAGTGACAGTGACTATAATGTGAATTGGTACAACATTAAAATTGAATGACATATTCTCTATTTGAACCCTGGACCATATGGATGGTAGTCCTGCACTGACAGCTATTGCTACATGAAAGTTAGAAACCCTTTCTTTATGTGTCAGTTTATTGCTAAATACTGCAATGTCACAACAGTACAACAAAGAGTGCACACCTTGTACTTTGAATCCAGGATCACCTAGGCTTCAGATCTAGACTTAACACATGTTTACACAGAGTAAGCTACATAACATACCCTAAATTAGTATTCATTGTGAAGCTTTCATTGTTAACCACAGCACAATGGCACTTAGTGGGTTTGCACGATGCTTAATTACATTACTAAAAAGCATCCGGTTTGTATTTTTGGCTATCTGGGTCCTGTCTGCTACCTGGGTGGTCCAGCCATCCATTTTGTGCAATGCTGCTCTACATACAAAACTGATTAACATAGCCAAACCTGATTGTGCTTAGCAGCGCATCACACAAATAATGCACCCCACAATTCTACCCTCTTCATCCACAAAAGCAAGACAGAAGGTGAAAGAAAAAGGGGAAATAGTTTGCTACTACACAGGAGGTATATCTGCAGAGGTCTGGATTTACAATCTCACTCCAATGCACCTTCAGAAAACAGGATGGGTGCCTTATCCCTGTTGGTCACACACAGAGCTTGGCAGCAAACAACTTTAAGTTATCGATCACAGAACACTCTTCCATAATGTATTTTAACTGATATCAAGTCATCAGCTGTTATTTATACATGTATTATATGAAATAGATTTGGATGTACTGCACTTAGTGAACACAAAACCTGTTAGGACTATTGCTTGAAACTATACTAATCTGTGTTGCTTGGCCATTCAGTAGTTATCTGACCTGTAATCAGAGATATGCATTGTGAAAGCCAGTTTACATCCTTTACCTTACATTGTGTGTGCATATTAACTGGGAATAGTATGATATGCAGTTGCCAGCAAATGAAGACCAGGTTGGATGACACAAACAACCATACAATGCTCTTTTGGTGGTGGGAGCAAAGCTGAATTCCTGTTATAGCACATACAAGGGTACACTGTTATCATGAGGGGGTGAGCCAAGCTGAGGTCATGTTATGGCACAACTTCTCTATATAAAGATATCCCATTACAAAGATATGGCTAAAATGAGGCCAAACACTGGTCACCAGTACTTTGGAGAGTTATGTATGTGTGAATCTTCCATGGCTGATGATTACTACTTTCTAATGGACACATACAAGTGAAATAACTATCTGCTGTCACATGTTACATGACCTTCTATACACATCTCTCAACTTTTACCTGCTTATTGTACCACTTGAGGAAATACAGGTACATGGCATAATACTACTATGCATTACAGTACATGTTCAGGACTTAACTTCTAAATGCTGTGTCAATACTCCACACTTTGTGACATCCCTAGGAAAAAACAGCATGGAGTCTGCATGGATGCTTCATATCTTGTTGCATAGCCTCACAAGATTGGTTGATTAGCATGCAATTTACCTGCATATGCAGTAATTAGCATCTCTGAAGCACAGAGTAGGACAGATGCAATCCATTGATAATGTACTCCATTACAAAAAGGCAAATGTGTAGCTAGCTAAACTGATGTTGAGGAGAGTTAGTACATTGTTCAACTCACTAAGACAACTGTATTATTTCTCTTTAGAGATATATTGCACTCCAGCAGGCATGTTCCCATTTTGTTACCTCCATGATGCATATGCTGGAATGTAGTTAAGAATAAATATGAAGTAATGGCTTTCGTACTTTAATCTGTATGCATTACTTAGAAGTGTAATGATGGTATGTCCTTGATTGTTAAGCCATTTCACAGGTACACAGCACTGAGAATACCTAAAAAGAGAATGCTGTGTTATAAATATGTACACATGTTACATGGACAGGTCCTTTGATAGCACTTTTAACATTGCAAAGATGTTTTGATAGCACAATGGGTCTGTAGCCTTCCATTTTGTTTGGGTGGGAACAAAGACGAGTTAGTGCTAGGGCACTCACTAGACTGCTGTGTTATTTTGGGTGGGTGAGCATATTATGCTTACTGCTAAGGCACAAACAAGGATATGTTTCTCTTGTTAGTCTCCTTGTTTTGTATCCTCCATCTTGTTATTATAGAAATATGCAGACTCTTTCATGTTTATACAAGAGGAGAATACTGACAGCTTTCCTTTACTGCTTTAATTGGTAAACAGTTAAGTTGTATTTATATGATCTTCATGTATTATCATTCTTTTGCCTTGTAGGACACAATATGTCTGTTCGTTGTAGGCCCCTATTTATGGATGCAGAGAATAATCTGATAATTGATGCCTTAAGACAACATGTTGGTGTGCTGCTGTCTAGGGGGCGGGCCAGTATGGCTGAGCATACAGCCCTTTGGGATGAATTAGTGGCTAACATTAACAGTGTTGGATGACACAATCACACATATAAGCAGGTATGGCACAGAGCAACAGACATGGTTATAGGTGCACATAGGCATGCAGCTGCAGTCGCATGCCATCATCAAGTCACAGGTGGAGGCCCTGCTGCAGAATGCCCTCTCATTGCCACTGAGGAATTCCCAGTGAACATTAATACGCAGAACAGCTCCCAGCAATTCATGGCACATTATGTTCTAGATGTGGGCACAGCTCTTGCATCCCAGGAAGACTTCCAGGTATGTTTCATTAGATGATAATTAGAATACTGTGGCATGGTGCACTAACTTCTCTAATGTATATGTCTGTGTCAGTTGTTTGTTGGGTGGGTGGATTTAGGATAGCTACAGTAAGAAGCTTAATTTGAAGTTGTCAGCCACATTCTTGCTGACATTTGAGGTACTGCAGCTATAGAGTTGCAAATGCATTACCCCCTGTATTACTGTTAAATGTGATGCTGTTGCCATTACCTCTTGCTTTATTTATTTCAGGATTGTCAGGAGTACAGAAATGTTGGTCTCATGCAGATAGTTAGCCCAATACATTTATATCAGTACTGTAGATAAATCTCAAGATATCTCATACCGTGGTATCTCAAGCCTGTTGTATGTATTGTTGTACTGTCTGTATTAGTGAATGTACTTTTTTAGACTATATTGAAGCATAGTAGTGCAGGCATTAATGTATTCCTGTGTGTCTCCTTTTATCACAGGTGAGTATGACAGTGGGAATGTGGACACTCTGACACCTGATGTCAGTGTCTCAACAGACACTGATGATAATGGTGGCCAAACTGAGGCAGAGTTGGGGGTGCAGAGATTGAATCTGGTGCAGAAGTTGACATCCAGCAACCCCCACCATTTTCCCTGGACACAGCCAGTAGGCCTACGCCTATCCAGTCCACTGAGGCCAGAGATATTGGACAGATTGAAGGTGAGGACATTGATCAGGGGAGTGTGGTTACTGTGGCTTCAGTGCTTGTTGAATCTAACCATAGCCAAAATGCTGAGCAAGTGTCACACAGGAGGGTTGATAGGGGTACTTGGAGGAGGATTGCTGTCCCTCCTTCACCTGGTACAGGTGTCTCTTCCCATGTCACTCAATGGACTTTTAGGGCCATCATGGAGGCACAGGCATGTTCTGAAAGGTGCTCCAGACAAATGTTCAGGGTTGTAATTTGGTACAATCTGAAATCCATGACTGCCTCTATCATGTAACCAATTCAATGGATTGGTTGAATGACATGTTGGAATATGGAGTGTCTGTGATAGAACAAGAGGTTTATATCATGGAATGGGCAGTGTCTGTGATGACACATCTGCTGGGAGGGGGACGTCCATGTGAGAATAGGTTAGTCACACCATCTGCTGCTAACCAACATAGCAGTGCCCTGTCATACTCCTGCAGTGGCAGTACTTCCCCTATGCCATCAGGATGTGTGCTATCCACACCGAGAAATGGCAGACCGTGGGGTCATGGCCCTGAGCATTTCCATGAAGCGAGCATGTCCAGCAGACAACAGTCACAGTAAGGTAGTAGCACTGCATCTGACCCTGAGCATGGAGGTGCCAGTGCATCTCCTGGCAGAGCCAGGTCTTTTTGTCTGGGGAGACAATGATGAACTGACAACTCTACCATGCACAGCTCACACTTGTCCAACATACCAGGACATAGAGCTAGCACTAAGTTTGGCTATGTTCATGCACACTGTCACACACCACTTTCACATGGAAGACCCCTGCAGACACACACACAACAGTTACATGGTTCAGCCTGTCTGCTTCCCCATTCTTACACACACACACACACACACACACACACACACACACACACACACACACACACACACACACACACACACACACAAACACACACACTCAACAGCCTCAGTTGTCAGCCTAGGCCTCCTGCCCCCACCACAACACCCTGTGCAAGTGATGATAACTGTGCCATCTCCCTGATTTCTCACTTTTCGATTCAGGGAAACTAAAACTTTGTGTCTGAGGCACAGGGTGCTTAGCTACATTATTGCTTAGTATATCTACATTTGTATGCTTAAATGTTAATTGTACCTGTGAATTATATTTGCCTTTCCAAGTTGTACAATGGATAGCGTATTCATCACAGTACATTATAGTGTATTCTCTTGTTAAGGTTTGTGAAGTCAACAACTGCAAAGTGTCTCATTACTTTCTAACTGTTGTCTTTAGTGATTATCCAGTCTGAATGTATGGTGCACATCATACGTCAAGCCATCACATTTAGCTCTATGGATTGCATGACAGAACTGTAGTGTAATCTCATCAGAACAGTACAGTGTCATGCTCTCTGCTGCATGTAGCTCATCAGAAGCATGCATCTGCAGGAAAACCCACATGTCTTTCTCATCAAGCTAACACAGATCCTATAAACATTGCCATGATGTACGTGTACAGATTAAAACACGTCACTTTAATGTCTTGTATTACATGATGTGATGTCTGTCAGACATGTAGGCCACTGTTTGTTCATGTCCTAATGAGATACATGCATGTGCAATACTCTGATATAGCTGATAACATCAGCATTGTCTGCTGAGCATATGGGAATAACAGTGTCCCAGCTGCTGGTGTAAAATGCTCTCTGTAATATCAAGTTACAGCTGACTCATACACACACACCCAGTTGACTGCAGTGAGAATAGACCCCCTACCTATCTAAATACAGAGACTACAGATCACTGAACATCAAACACATGCCATGGCACAAGTCTGACTTGCTTTGTGTCTGACAATCCTTTATAGCTGTTGACATCATCAGTGTCTGTTAAGGAGGGTGTAACAATACCCCACCTGATGATGATTCACACACACACACACACACACACACACACACACACACACACACACACACACACACACACACACACACACACACACACAGTTGACTGCAGTGAGAATAGAATATCTACCTATATAAGTACACAGACTGCAGAACACAGTACTTAATGCATGCAGCACAGAACAAGTGTGTCTCACACAGGAGTGCAGGTGGACTTATAGTAGATAACATCAGTAGGCTCTGTGGAGGGCAATAGCTTGGCAGGCCAGTATGGGATGACTGTGTATGGATGAGCAGCTATCAAAAACATGGCAAGCCATCCCACTGGGGATGTAATTGTGGAATAGCACTTATACTCTGCTGCCTAGAATCACACACACCCAGTTGACTGCAGTGGGATTATAACCCCTACCTAAATGCATAGACTACGGAAAACAGTACTTAACACAAACACCATGAAACAGGTCTAACTTCTACAGGAGTGCAGGTGAACTTATATTAGATGATATCAGCAGGCCCTGTGAGAGACAACAGCTTGGGAGCCATTATGGAATGACTGTGCAATGATGAGCAGCTATCTAAAAATGTCAAGGCATGCCACTGGAGATATAACTGCAGGATGGCATTTCTAGTCTGCTGATTAGAGACACACACACACACACACACACACACACACACACACACACACACACACACACACACACACACACACACACACACACACACACAGTCAAGTGCAGTGAGAAAAGAACCCCTACCAAAGTGCACAGACTACAGAATGCAGTTCTTAACACATGCACCACAGAACAAGTCTAACTTACACAGCAGTACAGGTGGACTTATGGGAGTCCTACATAGGCACATAGGGTCATAGCATTATGTGAGGTAAATAGCCTAATAGCACTAAGCTGCTTAAAAGCCTAGCTGTATAGCAACATAAGTACTCTTACTGAGCATATTTGGATGTTTGAGTTTAGCAGAGCATGGTTGTGAGCACTACCAACTGCCACTGTCCATGAGGGGGCACACAGCATTATAAATTACACTTTGTAGTACTATTGATATATGTATAGAAAAACATGAACTGAGAACCTAGGGGTGTAATGCTTGTGGCTGTGTGGCCAACACATGGACTGAAATCAGGCAGCATCATATATACATTGCCATGGCACATTGCGTCATAACTCTCAACCTGTTATAGCCACGAATCTGGACAAAGCCATACATATTGGGTTGAAAAAGGACCAAACAGAGGGACACGTTTTACATACTGCTCTTACAAACTCATACAGTTGATAGAATAACATGCTTTGCATTAATGTGAATTGTATAAAGGGTAGGGATTTTGAAATTCAAATATCTGGCATTGTTGTCTGGCTTAAATAGTCAAATATTTTCAAATTATTTGCCAGAAAACAAACTGTTTATGAGGATCAGGGCAAAACTGTGATGCCAAAATCAGGACATTTTACAAATATCTATACAGTTGAAAGGTGTGCATTTGGCAGCAGATTATGCTATAGTTAATTAAGTGTATGTGCATGCAAGACACAGCTGTTTGCACGTAGGTAAGCAGTGCAAAAATGCGAGCCACATTACTAATATGTGACAGTTAATCTACACCAGGGTTTTGTGCTGGCCAAAAGCATTTATTGATTGTATTTCCATGTCTGCCTGCCTGCTTCCTAGGTGGTCCAGTATTAGCAGTGCCATCCTTTGTGCAAGCCACGTAAGCACAGCCAAACCTGCAGTCCTTTGTTTGCACTATGCTGCGCATTGTGAAAACAGGTGAAAAAAATAAAAAAGTAGGAAAATGGAAAAGGATACATACATGAACTGAGCAAAAGTAAGGTATGACATACATACTACAAAATGATACTACACATCATATATTTCTACATGAAATACCTCAATTGCTGGCAAACCTAGGGATAAGAGCTCCGTAGCACCAATCTCAAATTTAATAAAAATATCAGTCGAACACAGTGCTGCAGAGCTGCCAAAGCTGAAAAAGTCACAAATTCCAAGCACAAATGTGTTAACTGTGTCTATGAAAGACCAGTTCATAAAATCCAGTTCATGGAATCCATACACAAGGAAACGTTCGAACACAGGTTTATTCAACAATGATAAGCGCTTTCACTTAGGAGCTTCATCAGACCAAACACATACAATACTAAAAGGCACATATATAAAGGGATACTA
Source organism: Protopterus annectens (assembly GCF_019279795.1). Lineage (NCBI taxonomy): Eukaryota > Metazoa > Chordata > Ceratodontiformes > Protopteridae > Protopterus > Protopterus annectens. The sequence continues at coordinate 332,074,431 of NC_056748.1, forward strand.
ATCATCCAATTAAGATGCATTAAAGATATGTACATCCAATGCTAAAAGGATGTATATATACATATAAATGTAAAATAATTTAAAACCAAACTACATATTAAAACAAGTAAAACATCTAACTTATAAAAATCTATCTATAAATACACCAACTATCTATTAAAAAACTAACGAAAAACCTAAATATTGCAAATAAAACATAAAACCTATCATTCATTTATTTACACAGTCTTCTCCTCTTTAACATGGGCTTAATGGAAGCCCTCTCATTTATACCCATTCCTCTGTCTGCTCTCAAAATAATTATCCAACAAGTTTCCCTATATTCAGTATATGTTCGAACATCTCCTTCCCTAAGGCTTGGTTGAATTGCTTCTATTACCCTAAACTTAAAACTGCTCAGCTCCACTTTCAGTCACATATTTAGACAGGGCATTGAATGGGGAGCTTTTCTTGATGTTATATGTGTTCCCTCATTTGATCACGTAATGGTCTATTGGTCTTCCCAACATAAAACGCACCACAGATTTCACACTCTGCTAGATATATCACATGTGGTCCCCCTAAACCAAAAATTCTTGTGTAAATCCGGGTGATAAAACACATCAGCGGTGTTTATATAACCACAAAAATTACACGACATGCATGGTTCAGTATAACCTGCCTGTATCTTATCCATAACTTTTTGATTGGTACATAAAAGTCTCTTCAAATTCTTATGATTTTTAAATCTAAATGTGGGTACACTACCTACTATATGGCCAATATCCTTATCAACTGATAAAATAGGCCAATATTGCTGGAAAAGTTGAGTTACATAGCCTATATCACTAGTATAAAACAACAGAATCCTAGTAAAATCTGTCCGATTGTTACTCACAGAGCTCTCGATAGGGCTAGTAGGTCTATAATATGGTCTAGCCAAGTATTACCATTGTTTCTCTAACTCTACTCGGGTGTAACCCCTATCTAACAACTTCTGACCAAGACTGTCCAGTTCTGATTGAAACCCAGTTAAAGAAGGATTCATCCTGGAGGCCCACATGCCCTATCCTCTAATGAGGTTCTTAAAGATATATCCAGGATGCATACTGGACCTAAAGAGGAAAGCATTCCTATGACAGGTTTTACGAAAAATACCTGTATTAATCATCCCCTTGTCCAACTTCTCAACATACACATCCAAGTATTCTATGAAATTATATGATAATTAGTATGTGAACTTTAAACATTCCGTCAAACTATTCATATTCTCAAAGAACTGTGTGAATTCTCGAGTGGACCCTTGCCACAACAAAAACAGGTCGAAAAACAAAACGCCTGTAAAATAACACATATTTTCTAAATTCAGCCAAGGGAAAAAGGAATTCGTCTTCCCATTGGGCAAGGAACATATTGGCGTAACTATTGGCACATGAAGTGCCCATAGCTACGCCATGTTTTTGTAAATATACTCCTTCGCCAAAAATAAATACATTATTATTAAGGACAGTTTCTAAAAAGAAACAAATCAAATTGACCTGTGAGGCCAAATATTCACTGTGTAAATCAAGGTACTTATATACAAATTGCACTCCCAACTTGTTTAGTATCATGGTAAACAAGGACTGTATGTCTAAAGTGACAAAAGCTAAACAGCTTATGTCATCCACACTTTGAAAACAATCGTACAAGTCTACTAAAAATTGTTTCGAATCTCTCAAGACTGTTAGATTCAAATTAATCACAGGACGTAAAAATTTCTCAACGTACAGTGACAATGGTTATGTAATCCAACCCTCACCCAGCAACAATAGGTCTCATGGGGGGGCTTCTAGGGCCCTTATGAATCTTAGGTAGACCCTGAATTATAGGAATTAAAGGATTGTCTACAGCCATAAATGTAGACAATTCTTCAGTAACAAGAGATGCTAACTTGATATCCATAATATCATTCTTAACAGTGTTAATAATACTATGCACCTTTTCTAAAGTAATCCTGTTATAAAAAACAGTGTCACTTAACATTGTTCGCATGGAACAAAAACTCCAATGCGCAGTCCAGTATCAATAAAGGCTTTCCTCCGTAGTAGAAATGTAATTCCTTCAATAATCCACTGCAGTTCAGCAAAAATTACAAATTTTAATGAAAAAACAATAAAAGACAGTAAAAAGCAACCAGATTGAGCGCTTTCAACTCCTCCACGGAGACTTAATCAGAATCTACATTTTTCCACTCACCCTCAGTTTAAATAATGTTTCCAATTGTTTAATTAGTTAATTCGATTTGAAATCCTATAGGCTGGCCATAAATTAATACAAATTTTAACTCTTTCTTGCATGAAACCTTTCCAAAAAAGAGGTTGTTAAAAAAGTTACAGAAAGATACATTGTTTAAAACTCATCCAAAACAGTACAATAGGAAAAACAGGACTTCCATCAGAAACTTGTTTTGTTAAAAAACAGTAGAAAAAATGTTGTACACAATCTTGTAAATGAGATATGTCAACCTTAAATAGGTATAAAGTTTGTAATACGTATAAAATACTGAGCTAAAGGTTCATTGTTGTTCCATTAAGTGTTCATATTAAAAAAATCTTATTAGAAAATTCTTATAAAAAAATGTTATTATACAAGTTCATTTTAAAAAATAAAAAATGATGTAGTATATAAATATTCTAATAAAATATATTGTAAATACATATGTTATACCATAAAATAGAATAACATGAGGTAAAATGAAATAAAATGTTATGTAAGATAAAATGAAATAAAATGTTGTGTAAGATACAATGGTGACCTTAGTGGTGCCTCTTGGGGTCCTCTGACAAGATCTTGAGTGCAGGGTTGATGGATATGTGGTCATTTAATCCATTATTCCCACATGCATCCAGTCTTAACTGCCAGATCATTTCCCTAAATTCAATTTTAGTTTCCCAGTCCCCTCCCCTCCTCTCTTGTGCTTACCCACTTCTTCCAATATCCAAAATTTAAAATCAGCCTCCTTACACGTTCTGGTGTGTCTAAAGAGTGCATTTGTGTCATTCATCTAAGTAATGTTCATATATGCGGGCCCTTAAATTACATTCGGTTTTTCCAATATAATATTTCCAACACTTCTTACAATAACACAAATACACCACCCCCTTTGTGTAACAACTATAATATTTATTTCCCATCAACCACCTATTTAGAGTGGGGAGGTCAAGATCTTTAGTCCCTGCTATAAATGAACATTGTGCACATCTACCACATTTAAATGTGCCATATTTAGTGCATGTTCCCCCTTTCACTTTTGTGTTGTTTTTCTTTTTCTCAAATATATTTTTTAAGTTCTTATTTTTCCTAAAAGTGTATCTAGGTGTTTGCTTAAACACATCTACTTTGGTGGGCATTCTACTGAACATTCCCCAGATCTCATTTATGTATCTCTTTATCCATCCCACACCATTAAACTGTGTCAAAATTAAATAGGGCAGGCTCTTTTCTTTATCTTTGTTGTTACTATTTATTTCATCTACTTCGACACCCCCAGTGTTGGTCAGTAATGGTTTATATACCGTATCCCATTTATTCAGTACAAACTCCTTGTTTTTCACAATCATGTGGTCTGGGTATCCTCTCTCCTTAAACATGTTTTGGAGGATCTCCATTTCTTGTATTAGGTCAATTCTATCAGATGTCATCCTGGCCGCTCTAATCATTTGACCTTTTATTATATTCACTTTAGAATGGTAGGGTGGTCGTCAGAAAATGTAGATAGGAATTAGAAAAACAATCCTTCCTATATATTCTATATTTATATTTGTTTTTAATATGATCCTTTATTATTTTTACATCTAGGTAATGTGTTTCATCTGTATTTATTTCAAATGTAAATTTAAGGAATTCTGTACTATTATTCATATAGTCAATGAACTCTGTTATTTTTTCTTTGCTTCCATCCCATAGAATGGAAATATTGTCCAAAAATCTATAATACCCGATGATGAATGTGTAAAAAATTGAGTTGAAAATAAATTGTCTTTCCCAAAATAACATAATAATATTTGCGTAAATGGGTGCACAGGCTGACCCCATAGCCACACCATCTATCTGATGGTATATGACACCTTGAAAGTAAATATAATTATATTTCAGCACAAGTTCCATATTCTCTAAAACCAATTTAAAATCATCCGGTGTTAACATTTTCATTTCCACTAACATTTTTTCAAACCAATCAAGCCCTGTATTTTGTGGAATAACTGAAAATAAATCTTTTACATCAACAGTCACAAAAATTGTGCTTTCCTTGTAGGGTTTGGACCCAATCTTGGTAAGGAAGTCCCAAGAATCAATTAAAATGTGGGGGTATTTTTTGTAAAATTCCTTTAGTTTAAAATCTACGAAAATTGCCAGAGGTTGTGTCTTGGATCCTTGTGAGGATACTATAGGTCTTAGGGGCGGGTTTTCCCTGTCTTTGTGTATTTTTGGTATACCAAAAATAACTGGAATAACCGTTTTTTATACTTTCAGAAAATTGTACAGTTCTTTGTCTATAAGTCCTTGTAATAAGTTGTCTTCCAAAATCATATCTATTTTCCTGTATGAGACGCATGGAACTTTCATAAAACGACCTATCCATAACCACAATTAATCCACCCTTATCCGCAGGGTGGATAACAAAAGTAGTACTATCTTGTAGTGAATATAAAGCTTTCCTTTCCTTAAAGGTAAGGTTGTGTCTCAATGGTCTGTTTATAACAGATCTTCTATTATCATAGAACCGAAGAATCTCTTCTTCGGTTAATTTACAATAAACCTCAACCAAAGGATGATTCACTGGTACAAAACTACTTGGTTTCCTTAACTGTAGACTTGGTCTCAAATCATTACTGGTATTAGAAACTTTCTGACCATAAATATGTCGTAACATCACATCCTTGCAAAAAATGTTTAAATCTATAACAGTTTCCTCCATTTTACTCATTTGAGTGGGTATAAAATTAAGTCCCTTGCATAACACATTATAGTCTTCCACTGCCAAGGAATGGCTAGAGATATTATGTATCAATGAGGTTTCATCTTGCCCCACATTTTCTTTATAGTCTGATTCGAATTCGGTTCCCCCGAAAACTTCCGTTTGTATCTGCCCCTGCTGGCTGACCTTTCTCTCCCCCCTCCCCTGTCGAAAACAAACCAGCAATGGAAAAGGGAGTTCACCATTAAGGTTGTGTTCAAGACCTCCATTTATATTATATGTCCTATCCTTATTTTTAGGTCTGACTACACATTCAGACTCACTAAACACATTCCCTTTCACTGACTGCTTAACAACGACATTTGGGAATAAATTATAATTGTCAGAAGGGTTCTGACCATATTCAGATGTTCTTATAGCTCCTCGTCCTCTACTCACTGTCATGTTTTGTTCACCTGAGTTTACCAAGTTTTTTCCAGTATCATCTAACATGTTATTCATGCTTGCCCTATCTATAATGCAGTCCTGTCTATGACTCTTATCAATATAAATTGAATCAACGTGTTTATCAATACACACCATCTGGGTGTTTTATCACCCGGATTTACACAAGAATTTTTGGTTTAGGGGGACCTACAATTGTATGACCCCCACATGTGGTATATCTAGCGGAGTGTGAAATCTGTGGTGCGTTTTACGTTGGGAAGACCAATAGACCATTACGTGATCGAATGAGGGAACACTTATATAACATCAAGAAAAGCTCCCCATTCAATGCCCTGTCTAAACATGTGACTGAAAGTGGAGCTGAGCATAGTTTTAAGTTTAGGGTAATGGAAGCAATTCAAGCAAGCCTTAGGGAAGGAGATGTTCGAACATATATTGAATGTAGGGAAACTTGTTGGATAATTATTTTGAGAGCAGACAGAGGAATGGGTATAAATGAGAGGGCTTCCATTAAGCCCATGTTAAAGAGGAGAAGACTGTGTAAATAAATGAATGATAGGTTTTATGTTTTATTTGCAATATTTAGGTTTTTCATTAGTTTTTTTCATAGATAGTTGGTGTATTTATAGATAGATTTGTATAAGTTAGATGTTTTACTTGTTTTAATATGTAGTTTGGTTTTAAATTATTTTACATTTATATGTATATATACATCCTTTTAGCATTGGATGTATATATCTTTAATGCATCTTAATTGGATGATTAGTATCCCTTTATATATATGTGCCTTTTAGTATTGTATGTGTTTGGTCTGATGAAGCTCCTAAGTGAAAGTGCTTACCATTGTTGAATAAACCTGTGTTTGAACGTTTCCTTGTGTATGGATTCCATGAACTGGATTTTATAAACTGGTCTTTCATAGACAGAGTTAAACACATTTGTGCTTGGAATTTGTGACTTTTTCAGCTTTGGCAGCTCTGCAGCACTGTGTTCGATTGATATTTTTATTGAATTTGAGATTGGTGCTACGGAGCTCTTATCCCTAGGTTTGCCAGCAATTGAGGTATTTCTTGTTTATATTATTTTGTTACTGCTGGTGACCATTGGGAACATGGCTATGGAACAGATACCTGATACAGAATTAGATTACAATCCACCTGAAGAGGTGAATAGCAGTAGATCCAACGAAGCGGATGTTATATTGCCTGCAGGAGGACGTAATGTGGTATCGGACTCTCTGTCTGAGAGATTTGCACAGTACCTGGAGAGAGATGGTAAGAGCCTATGGGGAACTGATCCTCGGGCGTTGGAACGTGACGCTATTGAAGCCACTGAAGAGCTAGAGCGTCTGCAAGTCAGTCTGGATGACATAGAGAGAGACGTTTTGCACTTTAAGTGTTTATAGCTACAATGATTGCATTTTGAGGCTTGCCTCGAGAAGAACATTGTACCTAGGGGGCTGCGGGTATTTAATATGCCCAGTCAGGGGTCACAATATCTGGAACCTTTGACCCAGTGGCAGAAACTGAACCTCGAGGTAAGCGCCAGTTATATGCGGCTCCTCATTAACTTTTTTAAGGCTGAGGAGGAGCGGTTAAAAGCTTCTTTGAAAATTAAACAGAATAATTTGTTTAAGAATTATAGATCAGACATGCTTGGTCCCCTGTTTGAGAGACTATTAGATAGTATTGCCGTTTTTGAGCGCAAATTAACTGAACAGAAAAGGACCAAAATTGTGAGAGACGTCCAATTTTAGGACAGGCCATGTTTTTATGTGGCCACGTATGGGACATTCTAACATCACCAATACTATCAATAACAAAGGTTCTAATGCAGATACTGCTGATGCCTCACACGTTGTGATTCCTGTTGTAGGGGGGACACAAAGGGCAATGGAGGTTAGTAGTGTGCCCAGTCCTCAAGTTTTGAGTACTGTGCCTCCCCAGACAGTGTGTATTGATAAACACGTTGATTCAATTTATATTGATAAGAGTCATAGACAGGACTGCATTATAGATAGGGCAAGCACGAATAACATGTTAGATGATACTGGATAAAACTTGGTAGACTCAAGTGAACAAAACATGACAGTGAGTAGAGGACGAGGAGCTATAAGAACATCTAAATATGGTCAGAACCCTTCTGGCAATTATAATTTATTCCCTAATGTCATTGTTAAGCAATCAGTGAAAGGGAATGTTTCTAGTGAGTCTGAATGTGTAGTCAGACCTAAAAATAACGATAGGACATATAATATAAATGGAGGTTTTGAACACAACCTTAATGGTGAACTCCCTTTTCCATTGGTGGTTCGTTTCGACAGGGGAGGGGGGAGAGAAAGGTCAGCCAGCAGGGGCAGATACAAATGGAAGTTGTCAGGGGAACCCATTTCTAATCAGACTATAAAGAAAATGTGGGGCAAGATGAAACCTCATTGATACATAATATCTCTAGCCATTCCTTGACAGTGGAAGAATATAATGTGTTATGCAAGGGACTTAATTTTATACCCACTCGCATGAGTAAAATGGAGGAAACTGTTACAGATTTAAACATTTTTTGCAGGGATGTGATGTTACGAGATATTTATGGTCAGAAAGTTTCTAATACCAGCAATGATTTGAGACCAAGTCTACAGTTAAGGAAACCCAGTAGTTTTGTACCAGTGAATCATCCTTTGGTTGAGGTATATTGTAAATTAACCAAAGAAGAGATTCTTCGGTTCTATGATAATAGAAGATCTGTTATAAACAGACCATTGAGACACAACCTTACCTTTAAGGAAAGGAAAGCTTTATATTCACTACAAGATAGTACTACTTTTGTTATCCACCCTGCGGATAAGGGTGGATTAATTGTGGTCATGAATAGGTCGTTTTATTAAAGTTCCATCCGTATCATGTTAAGTGACACTGTTTTTTATAACAAGATTACTGTAGAAAAGGTGCATAGTATTATTAACACTGTTAAGAATGATATTATAGATATCAAGTTAGCATCTCTTATTACTGAAAAATTGTCTACATTTATGGCTGTAGACAATCCTTTAATTCATATAATCCAGGGTCTACCTAAGATTCATAAGGACCCTAGAAACCCCCCCCCCCAGGAGACCTATTGTTGCTGGAGGGGGTTGGATTACAGAACCATTGTCACTGTACATTGAGAAATTTTTACGTCCTGTGATTAATTTTAATCTAACAGTCTTGAGAGATTCAAAACAATTTTTAGTAGACTTGTATGATTGTTTAAAAAGTGTGGATGACATAAGATGTTTAGCTTTTGTCACTTTAGACATACAGTCCTTGTTTACCATGATACCGAACGAGTTGGGAGTGCAATTTGTATATAAGTACCTTGATTTACACAGTGAATATTCGGCCTCACAGGTTGATTTGATTTGTTTCTTTTTAGAAACTGTCCTTAATAATAATGTATTTATTTTTGGCGAAGGAGTACATTTACAGAAACATGGTGTAGCTATGGGCACTTCGTGTGCCAATAGCTACGCCAATATGTTCCTTGCCCAATGGGAAGACGAATTCCTTTTTCCCTTGGCTGAATTTAGAAAATATGTGTTATTTTACAGGTGTTTTGTTGACGACCTGTTTTTTTTGTGACGAGGGTCCACTCGAGAATTCACACAGTTCTTTGAGAATATGAATAGTTTGACAGAATTTTTAAAGTTCACATACCAATTATCGTATAATTTCATAGAATACTTGGATGTGTATGTTGAGAATTTGGACAAGGGGATGATTAATACAGGTATTTTTCGTAAAAAACTTGTCATAGGAATGCTTTCCTCTTTAGGTCCAGTATGCATCCTGGATATATCTTTACGAACTTCAATAGAGGACAGGGCATGCTGGCCTCCAGGATGAATCCTTCTTTAACTGGGTTCCAATCAGAACTGGACAGTCTTGGTCAGAAGTTGCTAGATAGGGGTTACACGTGAGTAGAGTTAGAGAAACAATGGGAAGACTTGGTCACTTTGAGAGAGACCAAAGCTAGACCATATTATGGACCTACTAGCCCTATCGAGAGCTCTGTGAGTAACAATCAGAGATTTTACTAGGATTCCGTTGTTTTATACTAGTGATATAGGCTATGTAATTCAACGTTTCCAGCAATATTGGCCTATTTTATCAGTTGATAAGGATATTGGCCATATAGTAGGTAGTGTACCCACGTTTAGATTTAAAAATCATAAGAATTTGAAGAGACTTTTATGTACCAATCAAAAAGATATGGATAAGATACAGGCAGGTTATACTGAACCATGCATGTCATGTAACTTTTGTGGTTATATAAACACCACTGATGTGTTTTATCACCCGGATTTACACAAGAATGTTTGGTTTAGGGGGACCTGCAATTGTATGACCCCACATGTGGTATATCTAGCGGAGTGTGAAATCTGTGGTGCGTTTTACGTTGGGAAGACCAATAGACCATTACGTGATCGAATGAGGGAGCACTTATATAACATCAAGAAAAGCTCCCCATTCAATGCCCTGTCTAAACATGTGACTGAAAGTGGAGATGAGCATAGTTTTAAGTTTAGGGTAATAGAAGCAATTCAACCAAGCCTTAGGGAAGGAGATGTTCAAACGTATACTGAATATAGGGAAACTTGTTGGATAATTATTTTGAGAGCAGACAGAGGAATGGGTATAAATGAGAGGGCTTCCATTAAGCCCGTGTTAAAGAGGAGAAGACTGTGTAAATAAATGAATGATAGGTTTTATGTTTTATTTGCAATATTTAGGTTTTTTGTTAGTTTTTCATAGATAGTTGGTGTATTTATAGATAGATTTTTATAAGTTAGATGTTTTACTTGTTTTAATATGTATTTTTGTTTTAAATTGTTTTACATTTATATATATATATATATATATATATATATATATATATACATCCTTTTAGCATTGGATGTATATATCTTTAATGCATCTTAATTGGATGATTAGTATCCCTTTATATATGTGCCTTTTAGTATTGTATGTGTTTTGTCTGATGAAACTCCTAAGTGAAAGCGCTTACCATTGTTGAATAAACCTGTGTTCGAACGTTTCCTTGTGTATGGATTCCATGAACTGGATTTTATGAACTGGTCTTTCATAGACAGAGTTAAACACATTTGTGTTTGGAATTTGTGACTTTTTCAGCTTTGGCAGCTTGGCAGCACTGTGTTCGATTGATATTTTTATTATATATTTCTACATAGTTCAAGATTTGGAATCTCACACCACTGCAGATTCAACAAATCTAATGGATGGATGCCTTAGCCCTCTTTGCCACACAAACAGCTTTGCAGCAAAGAACTGAATCATTGTTCACACAAACAAATGCATCAGAATGTACTCTGCTAAGAGATCTTCAGCTGTGGCTTGTACTACTTTTAACCCTCTTTATTATATTTGGATATAGTGCACTTACTGATCACACAACCTGTTAGGATTCTGTTGTCAAATATGCAGCTTTAGGATAAATATAACAAGTAGCTGAGTAGACTGAACTGGAATAAATCACTGAACAGTTGTTAACCTGTGTGCTCTCTCTTTTTTGTATTGGAAATATGCAGCTTTGTCTTACTTGTCTGTGCTTCCTGGTACTTCATCAGTTATCTGAGCAGTAGTGTAAGACATTCAATATCCTTGGCCTTATTTTGTGTAGGGGTATTAACTGGGAGTTATATGATATGCATTTGCCAGCAAGTGAAGGCCAGGTGGGATGGCACAAAGACCATATACTGTTCATTTGGGTGGACCATTGCTGATTTACTGTTAAGGCACAAGCAAGGCTACACTGCTCTTGAGTGGGGGCTCATTTACTGTTATATCCAAACAAGCATAGCCTGTACTTTTGTGGGTAAGCAAAGTTGATACTGCTATGGCACAAACAAGGATATGATGATCATGTTACTCTCCCTGTTCTGCTTCCTGCCTCTTGTTTGATCTTGAGAAGGGTTGTGAAGTCAGAAACTGCAGTGTGTATCAGTACTGTCTAACTTCTCTCTTAATGGATTTTCCAATACAAAGGTATGGTGCAAATATAAGGCCATGTAGTGAGCATCAGTATACTTCAGAGGTAGGACCGTGTGAATATTTGACCAATGAGGCCTAGTTCTTAGTAATGGACACATATGCGTAAAGTAAAGGTCCCCCTACTTTCACATGTTTAAGTATTTTTTGCACAAATCCACTGCACTATTTACTTAATTACTGTTCCAACCTACTAAATACTGGAGCATGCCATAATATCATTCTAAAACTACATTCTAGGTTAAGGACTTACCTTGCAAATGCAGCAGTGGACATATTTTGAGTTCAGGACTGACTACCTCTGATGCAAAGAGTACACAGCCAGTACATGGTGAAGTACAGGTTGTGTGAGTTGCCTGGTGTCAATTTTACTATGTGTGTGAGTAGGAGAAATGTATTAGACACCTAGTTGGTCAGTGAATGTGCTATGCATTGTCTTTTAACCAAAGCAAGGCTATATTGAGCATGCCTACATCTTCCTGCAGGCACAGCAGCTGGTGGTTCCTCCTCTGAGCCCTCCTCTGACTTTGGCTGTAGTGACCTAGGTGTTGGTGGGAGGATGCATGTCCCTTCCCCTTGTTGATCCTGCTGCAGCTGTTTCCACAAGATCAGATTGTGTAGCATATCACATACTGTGAAGACTTGTGCACATGTCTCTGTATTATACTGCAAGGCTCCACCAGATGTATCTAAGCACTGGAACTGTGACTTCAACAGGCCAAACACATGCCCTATGATGTTTCTGGTTTGGGCATGTGCCTCATTATGGCATTCTTCCATGGGTGTGTGTGTGTGTGTGTGTGTGTGTGTGTGTGTGTGTGTGTGTGTGTGTGTGTGTGTGTGTGTGTGTGTGTGTGTGTGTACTTCTGATGGGTGTCATCATCCATAGTTCCAGTACATAGCCAGCATTCCCTAGTAAATGGCTCTGTGGGAGATCACCCCTAGCAAACATCTGATACAACTGCGATATGTGCCAGATATGGGAGTCATGATAACTGCTAGGGTTGCCAGCACACACATTCAGGGATATTCCCTGGGCATTGCACATGACTTGGCAGTTGATGTAGTGATATGCCTTGTGGTGAATCTAGATTTTACCCTGTTCACCAGGTTGTGCCTTGATGTGTACATGAGTGTTATCTATGGCATCCGGTACTTCAGAGTAGTGTGGTACAGGGTATAACTGCTGCATATTGCTAGCCTTCTCCTCAGAACTATGAGGAAAACATATGTGCAGGGGGTATCCTACTGAGTTTGTGGCCATCTATAATGAAGTCAAAAGCAAGAAGGAAGCTGGAATCTTTAATACACTCTTGTCTAATCACATGGGTGGAAGGGAAGGTTCTGATAGGGGAAGTAACAATAAATTTGGTAGAACCTTTGTCCTTCCATTCACTATGAACTTCTTTGATATACAGTATATTATATCAAAATTTTGGAAGATTTATAGTTTAGACAACAATATTAATAACTTGGTGGGTAGTCAACCAATGGTGGTTTATAAAAAGGACACCTCAGTAAAGGGATTACTGGAAAGAAAAAGAAGCACATTTGAGAAGGGTGGCTGTTTTAAATGTGGGAGATGCTCCCAGTGACCTTATATACTTAATGTGGACAAGCTATCCATCAAAGGTTATGGGACCATTTTACCCTGCAAAAAATATTGTTGTTACTCTAGAGGAGTTGTTTATATAGCCAAGTGTGACTCATGTGAGGGGTTCTATGTAGGAAAAACTAAGAGGGCTTTGAAACAAAGAGTTTACGAGCATATTTATGACATCAGATGTAAAAATGAAAAATAATGCTTTATAAACACCTTAGTTCTTTCCCCTCACATGCTTTAAAATTGTTGCCATTAAACATGTTGAGCTGAGTTTTCCGGGGGGGTGGGGGTGGGGGGCTCTGATGACTACCTCGAATTCCTTGAGCTCAAATGGCAAATAAAGCTGAATGCTTGCCAATTTCCTGGACTTAATGACAGGATTACTATATGTTCTTTGTTGAAGCTGAAATCATTGTATTTTTTATAAAAACTGCTTCAACAGAATTCAATTGTTTTATTAGTAAAGTTTCTTACTGTTGTTTTTAATAGGGGTTGATATCGAAAGTATCTTATTGTATAAATATTTATAACTTTGAGTGTAAATTGTTTTTTACAAGGGGAAGTGATGCACTTAATTGCTTGATGTATCGCTGGGGAGGGTATTTAAACTTGACTAGTAAGGCATATGGTATTCTGATGAAGTCCAGGTTTTGACGAAAGCACTAAATTAAAGTTTTATTCTTGAACTACTTGCTGTTGTGACATTTCTGGACTACCCTCATTCTCTCCTGGTTGTGGTTTATTTTATTTCTGTGTTTCTTGGTTTGCCCTGTTCTGGAAGGAGGGGAGCAGCAGAATGGCATGTGCAGCATGGATTACAGGCTATTTTGCAGTCTGTTACCTTGCTATCAGCTTCGGTAGCTGATTTAATTAAAAAAGTAGATTGAATTATGAACGGGCTAAATAGCTCAGTAACTGCATTGAGAGTTGGTGGCGATCATGCGGACTCTTTTTCGCAGGGTTATGAGCACTTTTCTATTACTCTGGCACAGAAAGAGTGTAACCATGGTAACAACTCTCAAGGAACTTTTGTTTCAGCTAATGTGTGTGGCTTAGAAGGCCTTTCTCAGTTGAAGAGAGGAAGTAGAAGTGTTAATGGCGTTATGGCGTCTTTTACTGTTGAACAGTGGCTGAGGCTGAATTAAGTATTAACGAAAATAATGGCAGCGTTCTTAACGGGCACGCAACTGTGGGCCAACAACTTAGAGCTTTCAAGGACTTGGTTACTAAATACAAAAAGCTATAGCTTGAAAATGGATACCTACAGGAGTGTATTAATAGGGAACATGTTCCAAAAGGACTCCGGATGTGGAGATATCCGACGGGGCTCATCAAAAACTCACAATTGCATCAGGATCTACTTGTATTTCTCAACAGGCAAGGACTTGAACTTTTAAGAATGCTTGTTACAGATTATAACAGGAAGATGGCAATGCTTATTTGGGACATTAATAAGTTAGATGCTAATATAAAAAATGACATTGTTTGAGCAGAAAAAAATATAATTTTTTAACATATTCAAAAATGTTGACAATGATTTAAATGGTTTAAAAAATAGGAAAGAAAGGAAATTGTGGAGGGACAAACAGGACTGTGATGCAGGTACAATGTACCCGGACCCTCCAGAGGGACAACAGGTTAGGTATTTTGATAGACCCTTCTTTGATAATAGTTATTCGGATGATGATAACACCAATGTAACTGGTATGAATGGGGATGTCCCTTTAGACCACCCCACCCATGAGGAGATCCGAGAGAATAAGGAATCAGAGAAATGGGAGATTTGTGAACCAGAATTATGGACAGAACTCCCAACAGAGCCAATGGAGGGGGGGGAATCCTATCAGAGATAATCCCAAATTCTGAACCCGAGCATTTGATTGTGACAAACATGGGTGGGGATTTTTCTATCTATAATTTTAGCCAATTTTTGGTGAGCTCTGCTTGGACAGAATTGTTTTCTAAAGGCCTGAATTTTGTACCTGCTAGAAAAGCTAGTATTGTTGACACTATGTCACAGTTGAAATTTTTAGTAGGAAATTGAATTTAGCACTACGTTTTGGTAATAATAGTGGTTCAGTGGAGGCTAGCACACTACACAAGCCGAGCACTTTTATCCCCACTGTGCACCCATTGGTCCAAATGTTTGAATTATTATGTGAGAATGAGATTAGAGATGTTTTGAGGCAACATAATAAATTAGATCCTATTAATATGTCACATTCAGCATGGTCTTTATTTCAAGTAATAGTAAGAAACAATGAAATTAGAATCATGAAACCGGACAAGGGAGGGGGACTTGTGGTTATGGATGTTATTGACTATAATGCAAAGATGTTCGACATGTTATACAGTGAAACCTATGTAGAAGTGTCTCGCAATGAGATAAACATTGCATATAGGAACATAGATCTTACCCTAGAGGAGTTATTACTGAATGGACAAATTAGTTTAGAGGCTCATGAGTTTTTGGAACTCAAACACCCTAGGATTGGGGCCATTTTCGGGATCCCAAAGATCCACAAGTCAGTAACTAACCCCCCCCCCCTACATCCGATTGTAGATGCCAAAGCATCCAAAACTTTTTGTTTGGCAAAATCTGTTGACAGTAGAGTCAAACATGTCTTGGACCATAGGAAATGGGTAGTGAAAGATTCATGGGACTTTTTAGAAAGAATAAAGCCAGATATGTATGATGGTGAATTGATTATGGTCACCATAGATATTTGTGATTTATTCTCAGTCATCCTCCATGACATGGGGCTTGAATGGTTTTATGAGTATCTTTGCAAAAAGACTTGCTTTGACCATTGTACACTTTTGACCATTAGAACATATATGGAACTTGTTTTGGACAATAATTTCATTGGGTTTGAAGGACATATTTTCAAACAAAGACAAGGTGTGGTCATGGGTGCGTGTTGTGCCCCTACATTTGCCAACATTGTCTTGGCACATTGGGAGGACCTTTTTGTTCTAAACTCCAGGTTCAAGGAAATATGGACCCTTTATGGTCATTATTCAGATGACCTTGTCCTATTTTGGAAAGGAAGTGAAGAGGAACTAGATGAGTTCTTCTCCTGCATTAATGAGACAACTGATTTCTTGAAATTCACTATGGTTAAGGACAATAATACTCTACATTTTTTGGATGTAACTATTAAAAGGACTACACTAGAAAACTATTTACTTCCCACCTGTATAGGAAACCAACTTACTCCAATTCCCTTTTACACTACCGAAGCTGGCATCCTGTAGATCAAAAGAAAGCCTTGGTTAAAGGGCAATATGTCAGGCTGGCTAGAATGATCTCAAAGGAAAGAGATTTTGTAAGGGAATGTGAGGTGTTAAAGGAGATGTTGGTAAAGCAGGGGTACCCTACTGACTTTGTGGTTAACATGTATAGTGAAGTCAAAAGCAAGAAAGAAGCTGGAATCTTTAATACACTCTTGTCTAATCACATGGGTGGAAGAGAAGGTTCTGAGAGGGACAGTAACAATAAATTTGGTAGAGCCCTTGCCCTTCCATTCACTATGAACTTCTTTGATATACAGTATATTATATCAACATTTTGGAAGATTTTCAGTTTAGACAACAATATTAATAACTTGGTGGGTAGTCAACCAATGGTAGTTTATAAGAAGGATACCCCAATAAAGGGATTATTGGAAAGAAAAAGAAGCACATTTGAAAAGGGTGGCTGTTTTAAATGTAGGATATGCTCCCAGTGCCCTTATATACCTAACGTGGACAAGCTACCCATCAAAGGTTATGGGACCATTTTACCCTGCAAAAAATATTGTTGTTACTCTAGAGGAGTTGTTTATATAGCAAAGTGTGACTCATGTGAGGGGTTCTATGTAGGAAAAACTAAGAGGGCTTTGAAACAGAGTTTACGAGCATACTTATGCCATCAGATGTAAACATGAAAATACCGCTTTGTATAAACACCTTAGTTCTTTCCCCTCACATGCTTTTAAATTTTTGCCATTGAACATGTTGATCTGGGTTTTCAGGGAGGGGGGGGTGCCTCTGATGACTACCTGGAATTCCTTGAGCTAAAATGGCAAATAAAGCTGAATACTTGCCAATTTCCTGGACTTAATGACAGGATTACTACATGTTCTTTGTTGAAGCTGAAATTATTGCATTTTTTTACAAAAACTTCTTCAACAGAATTCAATTGCTTTATTATTGAAGTTTCTTACTGTTGGTTTTAATAGGGGTTGATATCTAAATTATCTTATTGTATAAATATTTATAATTTTGAGTGTAAATTGTTTTTTACAAGGGGAAGTGCTGTTACTTAATTGCTTGATGTATCGCTGGGGAGGGTATTTAAACTTGACTAGTAAGGCATATGGTATTCTGATGAAGTCTAGTTTTTGACGAAAGCACTAAATTAAAGTTTTATTCTTGAACTACGTGCTGTTGTGACATTTCTGGACTACCCTTGTTTTCTCCTGGTTGTGGTTTATTTTATTTCTGAGCATCTGATAAGTTACCCTGGCCCTAAACACTCTTTTCCTTCTCAGCCTACACCTATTGCCATCAGCACCAGCAGCACTGACTTCAGCCTGTAGCACATGTAGTTGTAGAATAGCTGCAGCAGCCCCTAGCATTGTGTCAGATATAATTGTCTGTACTCCAATGGTATTGAAGTATTTAGGAAAACAAGAAAGGAGGTTACATGGATGCTTTATAGCATGTAGAATAGCTGCACTGTGTTTGGTTCAATAAAATGGCGTTCATCTACTTATACTGTAATTACCATCTATTACATACACCTGCTTGCTCATCATTGCTCTAGGTGCACCTCAGAGCACTCCTGTGCAACCCTGCTCAGTTTTTCATAAATAAAGCAAGCATGGCAAAATTATGATTCATTTCCTCCATTCCCATAATATTGCACAAGCATTCAAGCTTGCCCATCCTGTACTTGACCCCTTCTGTACTCTAGCCCAACACACACACACACACACACACACACACACACACACACACACATGGTGCCACAGAATTATTTGCAAGACAAGCACAGCAAAAGCTGCCATTCAATCATTCTTTCATTGCACGATGGTGCACTACAAGCACCATTGTGGAAAAGAGGACATTAAAAAATTTATGAAAATTATTCAAAATGGACAGTGAAGACACATTTTACAATGAAATTCTGAGGATAACATGCGACCTGTGATTTGTGCATAGCTTAGATGCACCTTCAGCCTCCACAGACCAACCTGTACAACTTTGAAAGTGTAATCTGACACCCCCCAATGTCATCACTCACTGTTGGCATGCATTGAAGACAAAAACACCGTGGAAGTGCCTACACTGAGTCAAGATTCCTGCAGGGTTACTCTTTTTTTGGAATTCAGCAATACCAATAAGTTTTTGCATAATCTGCATCTTCATTCTGCTGACAGCCTGGAATCTACATGGTTAGTAGCTGTGTCAGCGGACAAACTGCACAGGAGCACAATGGTGTAAACACAGGGGAGGATATTCCTTTGCCCATATATCTGCTATATACTACATGTGCTTACAGTACAATATAATACTCTATTTCAGGATTTTCAAACATTGTAGTAGCCTGCATTATGTACACTTACATTTTCTTTTGAGGGTGGGGGAGCAAAGGTGCATTTATGTTATGCCCCTTACAAATGTATTTTTTTAATTTTGTAAATGTGATATTCTAGCATCCACATTGTGGAATTATGTCATAATATGTGTGGGATTGCATGTTGAGGTTAGGTTTGTACAAAATTTAAAGGCTTTTACTTATTCTTGCTTCCATGTGGTCTCCTTTCTGTGGCTGTATTTGAAAAGTTTCCAAAGGTTTCCAAATACACAGTTGACATGAACACAGAGTCTACACGGTTACTTTAGAGGTTGTTGAATCAATCCACAGTGCTGATTTGTTTCATTAGCACAAAATCTAGCTACGTATGCTGTAATATGCATGCCTTGGAAGTTTCTGTATTTGGACATGAATGTGCACCTTTGCATGGATTTCATTGAATCTAAAACTTGTCACATCTGTGTGTGCATCGCACTGCAATGTGCACATGGTAAAAATTATCATGTAGGCTTTCATGAACCCCCCCCCCCCAATAATCCAGGAAGTTGCTATAACCAAGTGACGGTGAAATGCCCCAGAAAAAAATTCCTGAGAAACTGGTAAATTTTAGATAGATAGATAGATAGATAGATAGATAGATAGATAGATAGATAGATAGATATACAGCAGCTACTTCTACTGACAAAAGAAAAATATTATACAGTCAAGAGTAAGCAGAAATGGAGATTTTATTAACTGGTAATTTGTTTGTGATTGTGGAGAAACTGGACATTCAATTAAAGACTGCAAAATAAGTTGTAGAAAATGTGGGGAAGGGACACTTTTGGTTTGACTGTGAATTGATGAATCTGTTGAAAATGATGAAACAGCTGTGCTGCTTGGGGGAATATTGTACAATAGAATATTGATTTTGATAAAACATTAGACAGAAGCAGCAGGAGGAGGAGCAGAATGTAATGGAGAATGGAAATTAAACTGCAGTATGTAATGAGGAAAGCACAGAGAGCCAAGAGGCAAGAGCAAAAGCTGGTACAATGTGTTTAGAATATGCCAGACTTTTACTTAAAAAGAAAACTAGATGGGCAAGTTGTGGGGAAAAATTGTGGAGCTTTGGAAAGGAGTTGCCTTCATACATAGAAACATTGTTTAAAGATCAATAGTTGAAGCTGTTAGATGTTATAATAATTTTCCCTGGGAGATGTATGTTTTGTGATGTCAGGTATGAGGAAAAGGTGTAGAGAATAATTGTGGCATATGCATGTACTAACATGAAGTGCAAGGTATTAGGAAATAGAGAATTATGTAATAGTTAAAATGGATATAGTGTTAGGTAACTTTGCAGTCTGAGAAAATATCAAGGGAAGATAAATCAGATTATGACATCATGTAAGCATATGATAAAGTTTGAAAAATTACAGTTACTAAAGGAAAGAATGTATACATATAGAAGATATATGAAGACTGAAACATGTTATGTTATTTTGCTAGTAGGTTTAACAGATG
The DNA here is from genome assembly GCF_019279795.1 of Protopterus annectens. Classification (NCBI taxonomy): domain Eukaryota; kingdom Metazoa; phylum Chordata; order Ceratodontiformes; family Protopteridae; genus Protopterus; species Protopterus annectens. The sequence goes on from NC_056748.1 coordinate 332,094,554, forward strand.
TACATTGAGGTAGGTGAGAGGTATATTTTTCTGATCTGGACTCTATATGGACTGAGGTAGGAGATGAACAGTAGATTAGAGAAAGGAAGGACATAAAGAAACATGTCAGGGAAATTAATAACACAGAAGTATTTTAAGAGGGGAAAAAGAAGTTTTATGAACATGATTTTAGTCCCCCTAGTTTTATATACAGGTCAGGCATATTTTTACTAACCAGAAGAGAAGTTGTGGATAGCAATTAATAAAGAGCTGAAGGATTTTATCTGGAAGAAGACAATAGTCAAACAGGATACGCTGATCTGTTCAACAGAGCAATATGATTTGGGATTTCCTGATTTGAAGGGGTATTTCAAAGCTACACAGTTATGGCTCCTATACATAGCACAAGCAGAAAATTATAATTCAAAGTGGAAAGGGATGATGATGATGATGATGAAACAGGGCAAAACTCAAGAAATGAAGAGAGACCTGGATTTTGGATGCAGATCCTTAAGGAGAATAACAATAACCATGCAGAATATTATATTCATAAAGTCGCAGAATGTATTCTAAAAACTAAGTCAACGTAGATATGAAGAAAATAAGGTACAGACAAATGGCAAGAAGGGGCCAGAATTTATTGGAGAAAACTGGCAAAGGAACCAAGATATTGGGACCAAATAAATAGAGAGGAAAAGATAAAAGAAAGGGAAGATGCCAGTAATTTATTTGGACAGCAGATTAGAGATTGCCTTCCCTGTCAAGGATTGATATCAGAGTATAGGTAAAGAAAATGAAATGGGGGGGGGGGTCCTAAATGAAAGACCAGCACTGGTGGAGTTTTTAATAGACTCTAGAACAGAAGCTGCCATTAAAGAAGAATAATTAGTAGAGCACATAAAATATTACATGAGAACTATAAGAATCAATCAGAGGAAGTTAGAAAGGATTGGGAAGAGAGACTTAATAAGCAATTCACAAAGGAACAATGAGAAGATATATATATATATATATATATATATAATATATATATATATATATATATATATATATATATATATATATATATATATATATCCCAAATATGCAACAAAATCTAGAAGATTTAGAATTTTTGCCTGGAAATCTTTACATAGATGTTTTTATACCCCAAGTAGACTCCAGAGAATTTTTCCTCAGGCAGACAGTAAGTATTGGATGTGTGAAGGGGAAGAAAGAGTTAATTGGGAACATATATTCTGGGAGTGGGGTGAGTTTGTGGACTTTAATGATTCCCTGCAGGATGCACTGTCGGAGGTGCTAGGTGGGTAGATTGGTCTGACAAGGGAGATGATTTTTCTGAGTTATGATACAGAATTGGAATTTCCTAGACATGGTAAGGCCTCGCTGTGTCTAATAATGGTGGCTGCCAAAAAAGCAATTACTAGAAAATGGAAATCAAAATCTAAACCAACTATACTGGAAGGAGTGAATGTATTAACCAAGATAAAACAATTGGAAGTGAGATCTTTAGAAAAGGGTATGATCAAACTACACAGGAAAAAATGGGAATTGTGGGGACAATACATACAAGGAAGGAATGAGGTCTAAAAGACAGCAGGACTTAACTAAGCTATGTAATGCTTGAGTGAGAAAGATTGGATATATTAAAAGTGATGGATAATGTTTGCAACTGGGAGTGTGTCAGTATGGTTTGTGATCTAACATGCTTGCAACTAGGATTGCATCGGTGTAATTTGTTCTCATTTATATAAACACATGATTGCCTGTGTAGTAAGTGATGGTTTAATAATGATGTTTCTTGTTAAAAAATGGGTATGGAGAAAGGATAAGGATAGAGACAATAGGCAAGAGGGGGGGGGGTAGGAATTTACTAGAGAAAACTGACAAAAGAACCAAGGTTTTGGGAGCAAATAATTAGGGTAAAGGTAATATAATGGGAAGAGGTAGGCTAGTGATTGCTTTCCCTATGAAGGACTGATAGAGTATAGGCAAAGAGAAAAGAATAGGGGAATCCTAATTGATAGGCCAGCATTGGTACAGATTTTGGTAGAATGTAGGACAGAAGCTGCTATTAAATAAGGGATAATTTGTAAACATATAAAATATTGCATGATAAATATAAGAACTAATCACAGGAGGTTAGAAATGCTTGGGAAGAGAGAATGGATAAGCAAGTCACAAAGAAACAATGGGGGAGATATGTATAACTCCCAAATATGCAACAAAGTCCAGAAGATTTAGGATTCTTGCTTGGAAGCATTTACATAGGTATATTTATACCCCAAGTAGACTCCAAAGAATCTTTCCTCAGGTAGATAGAAAATGTTGGAGATGGGATGGGGGAGAAAGTGGAACCCTGGAAAATAGTTTATGAGACTGTAATGAGTCAACATATTTTAGTAATTCACTGCAGACTACACTAGCAGAAATACTGGGTGAGAAAATTGGTATAACTAAGGAAATTATTTTTCAAGCTATGATACAGAATTGGAATTGCCTAGACATAGTATGGCCTTTCTGAGCCTAATTATGGTGGCTGCCAAAAAAGCAATTACTGGAAAAGGTCAACCAAAATCTAAACCAACTGTATTAGAAATAATGAATATAGTAACCGATATTAAACAACTGCAAATGGGATCTTTAGAAAAGGGTAGGAACAAATTACATAGAAAAAATGGGAATTGTGGGAACAGTACATGCAGAATAATGTTTTGGACAAGAAATGAGGTTTAAAAGTAGGCAGGATTTGAAATAGCTATGTAATGTTTGTCTATGACTGGATAGTTTATAACTGATATAAAATATTTAAAATATGTCAATATGGTTTGTTTTCATTTAAATAAATGTATGATTGCCTATGTCATAAGTGATAATTTAATAAAGATATTTCTTGTTAAAAAACAAGAAATGGAAGTTTTATGGAAGGTCAATTGGTCTATGCAGTCCTCTTATAAAAGCTCTGTTATTCTGGTAAATAGTGTACAAGAAAAGAAGGAAAAATGTAAAAAGAGTATATGAAAATTTAGAGGAATTTTTTTCTAAGGAAGAAAAAAGATTAGCATGTAAGTTGTATGCAGGATCATGAAAATGCTTTTGATAAAAATGAGAAAAATACATAGAGAAGGAGAGATGCCTGTCTAATAAAAATTGAGAAAAAGGTATAATAAAGAGGGAAAAATAATTTTCTTGTAGAGAAATGGTAGGAATTGACACCATTTTTTCTTAAGAAAATCAAGGTGATGGAAGGAAAATGGCATGTATGCTAGTCAAAGTAGTTAAAAAGACATTACAATCAAGAGGGGATTATGAGAGTTATAGTTGAATATGTAAGAGAATTATATGATACAAAAGTGATAAAGAGGAAAATGTAATGGTGATTGAGAAGTTTAGTAAGGCATCAATAAAGTTAGAGAAAAAGATAAGTAAAGATGAGGTGTTAAAAATAAATATGGATAGTGCACTGGGGTGAGAAAGGCTAGGATGTAGATTTTATGGAAGTTTGAAAATGTGCAATAGTGGAAGTTATAAATGAGTGGCTTGACCAGTGAATAAGAGATGGAGGGGTACGCACAGGTATAACAAGGTTTATTTATAGTAAAGGTGAATGGGAAAATGGAGGCTGTAGACATTAAGTAAAGCAGATTTTGAAAATTTTACAGAAGAGATTTGGGAAAGTAGTAGGGAAGATACTCAATGATAGAATTTATGGGATAGAAAGAGGTGAGGTAAGAGGTTAGGGTTCACAGGTAAGCTATTGGTCTGCAAACTAAGCCTGGTTAATAACCAAAGGTCCAAATTAAACCCTGTACTTTGTATTTATGAAGTAAAGACCTTAATTATTATGCCAACCCCCACCTTCCTGCCAAGTTCCTCATATATCAGCATATGTTGATTATAACAAAAGAGGTGTTTGAGTCTATTGTGAGAAAATAAAGTGGGTGCAAGGTATTTGGAATTTGATTGTATTGAATATTTAAGTACATTAGATATTACTCAAGTGTATGGACTGGGGGATGATGGAAATGCTGTTGCATTGTGGGTATTGTAATACATGGAATAAAGTAAGGATTAATGGTTGGATTGATGAGGGATGTGTATTAAAAGAAGAGTGGAGCAAGGATGTTCCACGGTGGAGTTTTATTTGCATTTGTTATGAATGTGGTCATATCAAAATGCAGGGAGAGAGAGGGATAAGACAGCAGAATGGAAAATGAGAAATTACTCACAATTCTAGTATTTATGGCATATGCTGAGAATTTAGTTATAATTGGCAAGAATAAAATGTGGGTTAAGGAAATTTATATAGTTGAAAAAGATACAAATAAAGCATTTGAAGATGTAAAATTGGGGGATATATTTTCCAGAGTGCATGATAAGTATAATGTGGATTAGGTTTCAGAATACAGAAGTAGGAGGAGAACAATGCAAGGCTGTACTAGCAGAAATAAGGAGTCGCAAATATGTGGGGAGTATTCCAAATGACATTGGCTGAAATGTACAGCTGATATATGCATATATGTATATATGTTCTATAAACTGGGATACATAGGAGAAATGCAAGACTTTAATTACCCATCCATTGACTAGGTGAATTATACATGTTCTAACTCACTTGCCCAAATGTTCCTAGACTTCGTTAACTCCAATGTTCTGGACCAGCTTGTTGACACACCCACAAGAGACTCAAGCACCCTTGATCTGGTACTAACCAACATGGAGGATCACACTAACCCCAGTATGTGGTCATCCTTGGTGAGATCTGACCATAAATCAGTCATGCTAGAAGTAACTGTAACACAAGACCCCCACCCCTTAGCAACAACTAGACTAAAAAACTTCTCCAAGGCCAATTACAGCCTCTTATGTGACAGCATAAATAGCTTCACAGCCCCTCCACTCACTGATGGAACAGACACCTATGCTGAGTTATACACCAATGCTTTATACAAGCACCTGTACAATTGCATTGACTCTGCTGTACCTGCTAGAACTGAAGCAACATCTTCAAAAAACAAACCTCCCCAGTGGACAACTGCCATTAATAGGTTGCACAACAGGAGAAAGAAATTGCTGTATAAGGGTAGGAAAGAAAGGTCCCAAAACTGGAGACACTCCATCCTCAACTTAAACAAGCAAATAAGACTCCTAGTGAAGTTCTACAAAGCTAACTATGAATCCAGATTAGCTTTCCAAACTAAGGATAACCACAAGGCATTCTTCAGTCACAGCCATAACTACATATATACAGAACCTGTGGATATAACAAATCTGCTGGCTGACAGGTCCAGTGAAAACTTCACTCCACTGTCCCTGCCACATATACTTCAAAGCATCCCTTACACCTGTCCCCCAAATAGTATCTCCAAGGAACAGGTCTTAAACGCCCTATCCAAGGCCAAAAACACAACCTCTGTGGGACCAGACAACATCCCAGGCTGTGTTCTACAAGGGTTAAATCAGGAATTAGAATCACCATTGGGCATGCTTTTCAATCACAGCCTAAGCACTAGCTTTGTCCCAGCAGAATGGAAAACAGCTACCATCATCCCTTTGTACAAAGGGGGTACAGCCACAGACCCTGGGTACTACAGACCCATTAGCCTGACGACCCCTTTTGGGGTCATTTGGGGGGTTCAAAGTTGATTCCTATTAAAAGAGGGGTACTGCTTTGTAAAACAATATATGGAGGAATAGGTTTAAGAAATCCCAATGTACATTTAGTTTCAATTCATCTATACTGGATACTGTGTAGGATGAAAAAAGGAATAAAATATAGTAGAAAAGATGTTGTAGGAGAAATGAAAAGAATTTTAAATGGCAGAGACCATAGGAAAAGAAGAACGATATATGAAAATAATAAAGAATACAGTGAAAAAAAATACAGTTGGTGAATTAAGACAGAGGGTATAAATAAAATTAAAAAAGCATGGTATGCGAAAATCATGGAGAAAATTTATTACATGAAGCAGTAAGAACAAACTGTATTACAGGAGCAATAAAGAAAATATGGGATACATTTTTTAAGGGGTAATGAAATGGCAGATTTTTTGTTGTTGAGATTAATATTACAAAAAGTATCAGTCAAGATGCAAATTAAATGCCAATAGTTGAGTCAAATATTATGACAAATATGCAAGGTGCAGAAATCTATGAAACAGGAATTATTGGAATGTGATATCATTATACAATGATACAATGGGAACATTTAAAATTGAATATAGGTTTGAATGTTTTCACAATTTTGATTTGGGTTTAATGTTATAGAAAGAAAGAAATAATTAAATATATGATGGACAGGATATTAATACGTACAGTATGGAAAATTTGGAATAGGACATATGAAGAATTGGGTAGTAAAATGTGGGACTGTGAAATTATTATAAGAAGAATAAAGGAAGGCTGGTGCAGATGTGGCCTTGATTTAATAAGTAGTCTGAAGGATGGCACACACAGGAGTGTAGCACCCCAAATGCTTTATAGTTTTCTAGTCACTTATCATGAATGCTGCATCAAGATTAAAACAGCTATTAAAACAGAGATAGTGTAACAAATAACTTCACAGAAAGCCAGTAAGATCTCCAAATAGTACTGATAATGATCAATACATTACGAGTGACCATTAACTGGTCAGTTAAGATATGCTATAAGAGCCACGGTACTATTTTCCAGGGAGTCAATTATTTCTTACATTTACCAGAAGACTTTTAAGTATTTAAATATTTAAGTATAACTGGAGACAGCTTTAATACAGTTATATAATTTAATGAAGCGCATTGTGTTTTTTTAACAGTTTAACCAGCATGGTGAATACAGTTATCAGAATCTGATTATCTTTGTTATTCAAGCCTCTCCAACACCCCACAACTGCTTGCTGACAGGGAAGATTTTTTTAATAGCATTGCAAAATTTAAGTTTACTGTGCATGTGTGTGTGCATGTGTGTGTGTGTGTGTGTGTGTGTGTGTGTGTGTGTGTGTGTGTGTGTGTGTGTGTGTATATATATATATATATATATATATATATATATATATGTATATATATATAGGGGGTCCAGTTTTATATCTCAAAATACTGAAATCTTGAATTTCAGTATTTCAAAGACCACAACGTTGAAAGTGCAGTTTTCTGAAACTGCAGTTTGTCAAATCTTAGTTTCCCGAAAGCAAGATAGGTGTAGTTTGGCATGTAAGTAATTGTGTACTATCTCTTTAAGGATATTGTGTTATGGTGGCCGATGTTCGTTTATGTATAGAGATTCAAGTAAGTGTTTAATTTTTAAGGGTTTTGGGTAGAAATGTGTTTGTTTTTAGTTTTTGTGGGGAGTTTTATGGGTAGATTGGGGTACATAGTTGAGACTGTATGTGTGTGAGTGCTGTATGTGGGGATTTTAGTATGACTGCAGTGTGCGTGGGTGTTATTAGTGAGTGTAAATATGACTGCAATGGGAGTATAGGGCAGGTAAAAGTGTGTTTGTGTTTTTGTAGTTTTTTGAGTTAGTGCAACCTCGGTGTTGGTATATATAAGTAGGGGGGGTGTGGGGGGATGCAGGGGGGCTTGACCTCCTGCAGGAATGTATGGCGGTGTTTCTGATTGTAGTTATGTACTGTTTATGTTTTATTTTGGGGGGAGGGTTGGATTTTTTTTTTGTTTTATTTATTTCAATTTTATGAGTGTTCATGATTGTGTAGTTTTGCATTTATGAGGTTTTGATGTTTTAGATTCAAAATACTGAAATTCAAGATTTCAGTATTTTGAGATTAAAAAGTGGACCCATACACACACACACACACACATACACACACACACACACACACACACATACACATATATATATATATATATATATATATATATATATATATATATATATAGATATACAATCATGAACAAGAGGACAAAGCTGTCAAGTCTTTAAGATATCAGCATCACATTTTGACAAGTTGTACATAACTGGGATGGAAAGATGTTTTATCCATAGTTAAATAAACATTAACTTAGATCATACAATCAATGTCATTTTTTTTAAAGGAAGAAATGTGTTCTGAAACAAGCAAGGATTACTTTCATTTTATATTTTGGAAATATTTGTTTTGGTTGAAGTATATCTCTTTAATGATCATCTACATGGCCATTAAAATAATGTTTATATTTTATATATATAATTTTTACTTAAGTGGAAATATCCACAAGTTTCTGATGTTGATGACATTTTCTTATTGTAAAAATGAATTACAGCAAATTAATTTAAAAGGGGAAATTGTGTATTAATCATCTGCTATTTCTATAATATTGTTAGATTACTACTATTAAGTCAAATTCTTTTAATAAGCTATGGGAGCTTCTAAGCAATGTAATAAAATTTTGTGTCTGACGGTTATTTAATACTCTGGACAGAAGAAAAAAAACATATAACCTCAGAAACCATAATGATGCAGGTACACTGATGCAAGCCTCTCAATTCAGTCAACATTCTTTTCACCACTGTTTCTCAGTTCTTGCCCCACACTCTGGGAATCCCACCCTCTTTAGTCTTAAAGGCATGTCTTCTTACCCTAAATTTCAGACTGTATTAAAAGCTATTGCTAAAATTCAAGCCAAATGCAAATGCTTCCCATCTGGTGAAATAACCTAACAACAGTTCTTGGTTTACCCTCACAATATCTCTCATTTAGTCTTATTCAATCCCTTTGGAACTGCATTATAATTCAGTGCTGAATTAGTTGCTATATGGTATGTATATAATGTACATTTTACTAACTGCATAATGTATTTTGTAATTGTACTCCTGCTGTACTTGTTAATCATTGCATCTTTTATTAATCTGAAATTGTACTTTTACTGCATGTCTTAATCACATTATTGTTTTGTATATCCTGGGCTGAGGCTGATATTGCTCTGTTGTGATCAGTGCTCTGCTCTGGTTAACAAATTCCAACAAATGAATAAATAAATAAAAAAAACAAGAAATGGTAACAACTAATATTTGTTAACATTTTAGAACATAATCTGCACCCGACACAAGACAAAGGTTTGTCTTTAATGGAGAAAAGCAGAATTTGGAATAAATTATATGACTGAGAGATTAAATAGTACTAGTGGAAGTTTTGTGATTTAATGATTTAGGGACAGATAATTCATATTAAGAGATTCCAAATAATTTTGGAATCCAAACAAGTTCCAACTTTCATTATGTACTGATGTGATACTTTTAGGAAGTGGTCAGTAAAAACAATTGCTACAGAAAAAAATCTCAGAGGCACATTCATTTTTAGCAGCAGAATTTCAAAAATTTCCAGTGCAGAATACCCTAGTAAACCAAAATCTGACATTAAGAAAGGTTATTATGATTATGAATTAACTTATTTTGGAAATATGTAGTCCTCAAGTATTTTAAATTAGTTGAACATGGTATACCATGGATATCAAAAGGATTTAGTGAACAATAATTGTCATACAGGAGAAACCAGAAAGAGTTTGTTTTGGTTCATTTGATAATTTGACTCATGAACTGAAGTAAACTGTCAAAGATGTATGGAGTCTATATAGACTAATCTAACACATATTCTATAAACTGATCTGAAGGTTCTAACTAGTAAATCTTCTGAAGGTAATAAAGAAAATGAAGTTATGATCAGTTAAACCCGATTGTGTCTTTCGGCTTTTCCCGGTTAGGGGTCGCCACAGTGGAACTTCGGTCCGCTAATGATTGGCAGTAGATTTTTATGTGCTAGCTTGCTGGGCCTAACGCACAACCTTCAACGAAGGAATGCCTATTTACACATTTCGCCACACAGAAGATGCTCTAACTGAGAATCGAACGGGCAACGTCTAACTGTGAGGCGGCAACGCTACCGCAGCACCACCACCGCAGTAACAATCAGTTAAACCCAATGATCTTATTTATAATAATTTGCTGCATGGCTCATAGTTGAACCAATCAAACAGGTTGTCTATAAAAGCAGCAGTGCATATTGGCATACTTTATGAAACTGGGATCAATGGTATTATAAGCACTTCACTCTGAGAATGGAATAAGGTTGATAGGCTGTCAACGAGGCTGTGATCCCAAAATAACTCCCATAAGTTGAAAGTTGACCTCTTAAAGCCTACTTTGTTACAATCCCTTTGAATATGTCAGATGTACTTGCCTTCACAAACCCTTCACCTACAAGATAACACAGTGGAAAAATACTGTACTCAGACTTTAAATACCATGCATGAAATTGTATTAGCAGCTTTTCCCAGGTAATAAGAACATGAAAAGGAGAACATTAGTTGGAATATACATCAGGTTATCAGTAATGACATATGCATCCTACAAAACTCAGGATAAAGGAGCTTCAAATGGAGGTAACATTGTGATATTGGTTGACTCTTTGCTAAGGAGGAGTGCCAAACCTTTAACAGGTTTGCAGAATGAGAGGATTACATTGTCATGCATAGAAATCCTAAAACTTTGTGACATAAAATGACCTTTACATACACTTTTTAGGAATCATATCAGTATACATGGATGTTGGAGTTAGTGACCTGAATGTTATTTTCTTTTAATAGGCACCACATTCAGAATATTCTCTAAATTTGTTCAAAACATGAAGTAAGTATTATATTTATTGAAATCTTCCCATCAGCTACACTGATTGACTATAATTTAATGAAAGTCAGATATTTTTACAATTGGGTCAGATCATTTCATTTACAGAAGGAAATAAAGGTTATTAGTCACCAGGAAGCTGCACATTTTGACTATTCCATATTTAGTTTTCATAAACAACATGTACACACATATCTGCCTGTCTAAACAGAACAACGATGATTCATGCATGGAATGATGTGGTGTACCAGCACTACTCCTGTGTAAGGTTAAATATATAGATAGTCATGTAACAGCTTCATGAAGATTTATTTTTTTGCATGTATATAGAGGAATTAAAATTGACTGTAATCTTGCCTTTGTTATCTATTGTATTTTGGATATATGTTTTAGACTCCATTTTTTTTGTCTTTACCTAAACTTTGGCAGATGCTAGAATGCCTTTGCTGACATAATTGTTCTCATTGTCTTTTCTCATCTACCAGTAGCAAAATGGCTGATTTTCAGCACCTTTTGAAATATATATGAAGTAATATAGTGCTAGTACTCAGCTACTTAACCCTTCTAAATATTTCTAAAGACTATTTCCCACCCTCTGCTAATGTAGCAATATTTACATCCACTGTAAAACATGTTCACTTGTTTCTGTTTAGCTTCTGATATGTCAGAAGCATCTATATTACATAATCAAACTTTTAAAAGTTCGAACAATATATGGCCAACACCATATGATTGAGATTTTAAAAGTTCAAAAATGTAATAAAAATAAAAATCTACCTGAACTGTTTAAGCAAGGGGTCAAACCCCCCTACACCCCCACACCTCCCGCTCTTTGAATAAACCAACTGCGAGATTGCACTACAGTGCAGAAAATGGAAATCTTCCCATTCCACATTGCATGGAGATCTGCATTGAAACCTTCAAACTTTTAAAAGTTTGATCATATGATTTCGACCATATGACGTTCGAACTTTTAAGAGTTCGACAATGTGCTATAGACACCCACCAAATATGTCTGGACTTCCAATGATTCTTGATAAGCACCACTAGCAATTCCTCTGAACTGTGAGCATGTATTTTTCACCATAACCTTTAGTATACTATCAAGTAACCCTTTTTCTGTCTAATCTTTATACCTGCTCCCACCTTTAATCCTTACATATTTTCTAAACAGTCTCTGATAATTGTGGCTGTTCTATTGCTCTGCTGGTGGTAAGCTGTCTGTCACTATAGCAAGCTTAGTCAGAGTGCTTCCATCCTTCCTGGTAGCTTTATAGTAATTTTTTTTTTCTGCCATGCATTTTTATTCCTTTCTGCTGCATGTAAACTTAAAAATCACCATTATTGACCAGTAGCCTAGAGTCTTTTGCTCTATTAGGTGATTAAATGGTATCACAACAATTCAAGTGGCACTTTCATTCATGCTTGAAGTACCAGAATGGGGTTATAGCTGCAGTTTCCTATGTTTTGTCCAACAGTGTCTTTCATACTACGGGATGAAGGGTAGGAAGAGGGCCATAATAACTCATGTTGCATTGTTTCCTTGTCACAGATATGAAGTAATTCAATGACAGATATAAAGCCTTCTTTTGTATCAGTTGCAAAGAGAAGTACATGAATTCTTGCCTGAAATTTACTAGTCACACAATAACTCTGGAAGATTTGCCTTGTGTCTCTGTAAGGGTACTAGTGTACATGCATTTATTTCAATTGCTAATCTACATCACCCCTACCTTGTTTCATGTTTTTCCTTGTTTCTGTGTGTAGCGTCCACATCTGTATGCACATTAGAGCATCTTGTTAACAGTGCCTGACTTATACTGGTTATGCAACATCAGTGACTCTGCAGTACCATGCCTTCTTATAGCACTTTACATATGCAGAGGCTCCTGGTGACTTCAAAGCAAGGGGATGGGTGTTTGATGTGCTGCAGATAGCATCCCAATTTGTGGAGTTAATCAGAACTTAGTAGGTTTCTATTGCAGCATGTCAGTGACCATTACCTGTTGTCACAAAAGGAAATATTGCCAGCCCAGCTGGCTAGAATTTTGTAAATAATTATATGCCATCTGTGAATATTAATATGATTTATAAGGAAGTGTGACAGAAGGAGATGCTGCTAGCACAGCTATCTGGAATTTTGTAAATAATTATATGTCATTTGTGAATGTCAACAGAATTCATATGCTTGTGTTACAAATGCATTAGAACTGTATGTTATATGTATATCAAACTGCTGGCACAGAAGTGTGCGTGAGAAGGGTTTATACAGTACTGAGCTTAGAGGTGTACCCTGTTGAATTAGAACAGAAATGGATATAAACTATTGTAACTGTGCAAAAGTATATGTTTTAACACTGGGAACTGGCACATAGAAGGTTAACTTACAAAACCTCAGAAAAAATAGTTGAAATTAAAATATTTTGCAACCATGTAATAAAAGATATGTTATCTTTCAGTTTCAGTGCAACAGCAAACATAATGTCTAGAACTAGGGAGCCTTCTGCATTGTATTGTAAGTGTTTTATTGTTTTATGTCTTCCAGCAGTTGCAAACATCTGAAGGCTATGTATTTTCACAGGGAGATGCTAAATGCTGGCAGTTTCTAGCAATGGTTGTTTTTGAGCCTGGGAATTGAAGTCAGGTGACAAAAAGTGATGTCATGCTGCAAGTATCTCAACAGTAATATTTGATATTAATTTAAGAACTCTCTGAGAGAGTGACTGTGCATTTTGTATTTGTCTTTGACCTGACAGCATCAGCTGGGAAAACCCACTCACCACATCTGACTTGCCTTGATGTAATAATACATTTCTAGGCTTTAGTAATGCATTTAGATTCAGGAAGGAATATAGTAAAGATTAGTTTAGATTTTTTTTTGTATTTATTTGAGACTGTCCTGCAATGCTGTTTTAAATATTTCCTGTGATTTTGAACTCTGAAGTTACTGTGATGATTTACTGAGTATTTTCTTGATCTTTTATTATTTATTATTAGATATATTTAACCTATATTTGTGGCAGATATTTGTGAGACATATTTTAGCTCTTAGATTACTTACATATCTATTTGGTGACACTGCACAGGCTACTCCTAATAGCCTTGCTCTTGGTCAAACTACCATATGTATTAACAGTAGCATTACACAGTAAGATTGGACACCCTTCATTAAGGGCCTTAAAGTAGCTGATAAGGAGTGGCTGGTGGTAGTCCAAACTTCCTTATAGTGTGGGCAAAAGAGGGCAGATCTAGCAAACCTGTGCCAGCCTTTTTCAGGTTTGCGTGCGTGTAAATCAAAGGTCAAAGTATGTGTGTTATAGCTACTTGGGCAGGAACACAAAACACTGGTTGAACAGAGAGGGTGCTGGAGGTCTTGGCTTGGCCACTCAGCTGAGATCTCAACCCTATAGCTATGCCAGTGGGGAGTCTTATTGGGGATCTGGAGAAAGTGGTAGAAACCAGCTCCAGACTGGTTGTGCTCTGTATGTGCTCTTAAGGGAAATTGCACTTTACTGTGTGTGTACTTGTCATCTTCCCAGTGTGTATGTCCCCCACTGTTGCCAGTGGTGAGGATTGAGGCTCCTTGATTACTGGACCAGTGTTGCGATGTTACACCTGTGATCAAACAGATGCAATCATTCACTTTATCCACAGTCTCAGTATGTACCTACTCATTATTGCTATTTTACTATTTACACATCAGATGTCTGACGAAGTCAACAAGGCCAGCTTTAGGTAAAATAAAACCCTAGACAAAGGGCTTCATGGGGTCCCCCTGATGTGTCTTAGTTCCCTCCTGCACTTTCACAATACCTCTCCCATTTTTTTCTCATGTTGGTCCAAGACCATCCAACTAGATTACTTCTTTCTTGCTTTTTCATACATTTTCTTATTTTTTTAGCTTACCTCCATACTGTTAACAAATCCTAACTGGCCACAGTTCTACTGTAATAAATTAGGAGAATGTAGCTGAATTAAGCTGGGTCTCTGGGGGCCACTAGGTCCCCAGCATTCATAGGGTTTTAAATGTTCTGAGTGTATATTAGAGCTTTTTTTACAACCTTTTGATTTAATAATGGCCTGAACAAAAATTCAAGAGTAAGTGTAAATACCAGAATGGAGATGGATAAAGCTTTAACTATGGCCAAAGTAACCCAAGTTTGATTCACTTCTCAAGCATCTGAGGTGCTGGCAGGGGGGATGTCCATACTCATAACAGGGGGGGGGGGCAGAACCTGCTTGCCTATGTTTTCCCTGCAGAGAAGTGCAGTCCACAGAGGAGAGAAACCTTCAGGCATACCAAAGTGAATGTAAGGGGGGGTGAGATGGTGGGATATAAAATTAAAAAAAATCCTTCCAGCATGCAACATGATGGAGAGTTGGGGTGCCCTGATCTTCTTGCCAACCTTGACTCTATTGGTTTAAGTCGAGTGGAGCAGGGGAGGAGGAGTTGGTAGGTCTAGTGAATGGGAAAGGGCACCAGGATTCTCTGATGGTCATCTGCAGGAAGGGAAAAATTCACAAATAAGGAAAGAAATTCAGTCTTATTTTTTTCTTTCAATGAAAAATAAGTTGTATCTAAAACTTAGTTTTCACAGCTAACAAAATAAAGGTTCCGCAGTAAACTGAGAAGACAAATGTAAGGATATACAAATCGTGCCTGGGAATAGTGCCTGCTTTATAGCTCCTCTAAAAAAGGATATTTTCTTCTGCATACCTCTCTTGTGTTAAATATGGAAAAAAGTAAAAGTATGCATGGCCGACAGCATATATTAAACAGCTGATGGTCTAGGAGATGAAACCAAAGCACAGGGATAATACCCACACAGAGACAGTGAGTATATTTGTACTTCATGCAGAAGCAACCACAGTCAAAAATGTAACCAGAGAACAGATGGTAACACTACTCAGTGTAATATTCTACCAATGATCATTTGCAATCATTACACATCCTGTCCAGACAGCCACTAACAGGCATTTATTGATTAGAATGCTGATGTCTGTCTGTAATCAAAAGTCCAAAAGATTGTGGCTGAATTGCTACATTTAGATGCACTGCACCCTGCTAGCACACACTCTCATTAATCTTCGTCATGAACAATCCCCATACTGGCCAATTATAGACCTTTTATTGACTGCACACACCTTAGATATCTGGCAGTGAATAGCTACAGGAAAGTATTCCAGCTGGATTCACACAAATTGACTTGACTTCTGCAAAGCCAGAATAATGACTGCTTAGCTAGAAGAAACAACAGTAGTGACAATCATTTTCATTCACAGACAACCCCTGTGGAATTTATCGTCTCAATTCACTGCTATCATAATAAAGCATGCAACATACTCCATTTCCACCACATGAGTCTCAAACTCTTATCTAAAGAATCAAGGAAAAAGCTAAAAATAAATGATGGACAAAGGACCAAAAACAGTGATAGCAATTGCCTTCATATAGTTAGAAACTTACTTGAATAACAGGCCTTGAACCAGCATGCTTTGTTGACTCTTGTTAAGTCTGAAATTCAAATATCTATCATTATTTAGTGATTGTAGTCCTCATCAATTTACAAGCAAAACTATACATTTTATGAGGAAAAGAACAAAATGTAAAATAAAAAATAGATATATTTTGCCAAATCCAGGGCATTTGACAGCACCTTTACCCCCCCAACACATGCACACGTAGATGTGACTATCAATTACAGCCATTTGTATGACTATGACTCTTCACTTCAAATAATTTATTGTGATAAAATGAATGAATAAATACTTATATAAATGCCATACAGGAATTTATTTTCTCATATTACTGCTTTTGAAATACTGTATGCAACACACTGTAACTCCTTCCCCCAAATACCTTTCAGCATCTTAATTCAAGAATCAAGAAGAAAGCTAAAAAATAATTGGGAACTCCTTCCCCAAAATGGCTATTAATATCTTATTTCAGGAATCAAGGAGAAATATAAAACATAACTGGAAACACAGGATCAAAATCAGGGACCGAAATGTCCTTAATATACTTAGAAAATTGCTAGAATAACAGGCTTTGCATCAGCATGTTTTTATGAATCTGATTAAATCTGAAATTCAAATACTTGTCATTGTTATTTACTGATTGTAGTCCTCCTCAATTTGCAAGAAAAAACACACATTTATGAGGAACAGAATAAAATATGAAGAAAAGAATACATACCTTTTGCCAAATCTGGGACAGTTGAGAGCACTTTTAGCCGCCCCCACCACACACACACACACACACACACACACACACACACACACACACACACACACACACACACACACATGCACACATAGATGCAACTATCAACTACAGCCACTTGTGTCACTGTGACTCCACCTCAAATAATTTATTGCAATCAAATGAATGCTTATATAACTGCCATACAGGAATTTCTTTTCTCAGTTCATTGCTGTCAAAATACTGTATGCAACACACTGCAACTCCTTACCCCAAATACCTTCCAACATCTTAATTCAAAAATCAAGTAGAAAGCTAAAAAATAACTGGGAAGATAGCATCAAAATCAGGGACTATTTCCTTAATATACTTAGAAAGTTTTTAGAATAGCAGGCTTTGCATTTGGAAGCTTTTCCGAGGGCTAAGTCTGAAACTCAAATGTTTGATATCATTTAGTTACTGCAAAATCGCTGATTTGACAGAACACTACACATTTTAAAAGGAAACTGTTCTCAGTATTATTCAAAATCAAAGTCACCCCTGTACATATACATGTATTTAATCTGTTAATACCAGTCTCTAAAAATATTTCTGCTTATAATAATCTTGTTTTGTCTTCTTTTTCTTTCACTGCTACATTATGCAAACTTTACAACTGTACTCAATGGGAGTTTTGAATTCTACCAAAAATGCACTGGCCTAATTACTCATGTTCCACCTTTTGTTTCTCCTTTATCACACGGTATGTCTATTTGCTTTATTATCTGAATCAAATAAAGTAAAAAAATCTTCACAACTATTTATTTTAATTTATGTTGTACCAAAAAAACTCATATGCATAAAATGGAACACGTAAGAATATGCCTAAAGCACACTAGAGAAATGATATCATCAACATTCCACTGGAGGTAGAAGGCTACCCCTTTATGTGTCTTTCTACTTGACATATCTTTCTTGCTTTATACACTTTTTATATAGAGCTCACTAGTGTTATTGCTTACCCATGCCCTCCTCTGTCTGTTTCTGTGTCTGTCTGTGGTTCTTACCCCTTCAGGTCTTCATGATTCCATTCAGCACTCCATCTTCCTACTTTTCTTCTTCATTCTCTCATAATAGTCAAACCTACTATATTCCTACTACAAAATAATGGAGTGGATTCCAAAAGCATTGGAGTAGTGAAACAGTGAGCCTCCACTGTCAAACACCATTACCTTGATTCTAAATTCCTCCTCTGCCGCTTGAATGAGGGATCTAGGGACCCAAGTAGATAGTCAGCTTTCCTTTGATAACCATGTTGCCAAAGTGGTTAGAAAATCCTTCTGTGTGACCCATCTGATCACAAAAGGGTTCACATCAAGATCTAAGGATGTAAAGGTGCCCCTCTACTCTTCCCTCATTAGACCCATTATTGAGTACAATGCACCAATTGGAATGTACCTGGCTAAACATCTCCAGCAGCTGGAGAGACCACAGAGGTACCTAACCAAGAGGATTACTGGCCTCAAACAGTTGCCCTATGCAGCACGATTGAAAAAGCTAAAACTGTTCTCTGTTGCATACCACCTTCTCAGAGTCGATCTCTGTCTAACGTACAGATCCATGTCCAACCCAGAATTGTTGAACATGCTCCATCTTAGCAAAACCAAATCTACTCGAACTACATGCTCTAGGGATATAAACCTCAACACAACAATGAATAGAACATGCTGGAGGGATAGATTCCCTTTGCAGAGACTTCCCTTATTATGGAACAGGGTCCCGATCTACATAAGACAGAGCCCCTCACTATCACTCTTCAAGAGGAACCTTGATGAGTGGATAGGTAACAGAAAGTTCACACCAGGAATCACACCAACAGCACTACTAGATAGGGGCCAAGGGTACTAGCTGCTAGTACAAGGGTCTAGGGAACTACTAAAGGGGAGGTGAATACCGCACAATGTGGCTGGGCTAATATATGCCTTCAGGCAGATAGCCCAGTACCAACCTATGAACCTATGAACATATGAATGTGATCATTGTTGGGAGTGAGTAAAATCTACTCTACCCAATGCTATGCCAATGCCACAAAAGTAAATGGCACCTGTTATACAAAGAACAGGTAAGAAGATTCACTAATGAACCTCATTACCAATTCTTCACATAATCTGACAGATGCTGAACCTACTACATAGAAAACTGCTTGCAGTCAGACCTCCACCTGCATTTCAGCACTGGTACTGAAGCCATTTAGTCTGCCTGCAGTACCAAGGTTGTCCTATAGGTGGAGCAAAATGCCCCCACTACTGTGAGATACCACAGTGGTGCTTCACTATTAGACATGAGAATACATACTTAACAAGTCAAAACCACTGATTTTAATTTTTAATAATGGAAATGCAGTCCTTTGACTGAGGAAGCAGCACCTGGTATTGTTTTTCAGTTTTAAGTTTGCATTTGGAACTTTGGGTAACAAATAATATTGTCATTTTATAATCAAATTATCATTTTAATTAAAACTTTGCAACTTGTCAGACCTATTGTATTGTGCTGCTGTCTTGGCCAACACTAATTATTGTCTTGCAATACTGGCCACGCTCAATGAGATGTCATATATTTGATCACATCCTTGTGTTCCACTTTGGATATCTAAAAGGGATGCAACCCTGTTAGAAAAGTGTAGCAATGGTAGTAGTGTTAGCTTCTTTATTAGATTTAATTCTAAGAACCACCTCATACAGCACAAGAAATTTCTCTTGCAAGGTAGATAAAGATGCAGTTATTAGAAACCCCAAAAAAGACATTTTGGAATTCATGGTTATGTCTCATGGAATCAGTTGCCATGATTGATACACCAAACTACTAACAGAGGAGCATTTAAGACTTACTTGACTTGCGCCCTGGTGATAGGGTATATGACTCTGACTTCTCATGCTCCACAGACTTGTTCACAGACAAGTTGATGACATTTAAAGGACATAAGACTGCTAATACAATACGCTGTAGTGTTGTACGTGTACTATAAGGCTTATAATGCATTTTAGTAGTTGTATTCAATCAAGGTCTTCAAGCATATGTGTGACAATACACAGAAGAAAGATAGTAGTAAGCAAAACCAAAAACTGTAGCTGAGGCAATTACATTTTGTAGATATTATGTGCACATGTTATGGTAGCATCCACCAAAGTTGTAGAAATTAGTACTTTGGCTACATTTAATGTGGAAATATCAGTGACAAGTCTCAGCTTCTAACCTTGAATTTGTGACCAAAATGAAAAAGTTGGTTTCATAGTAATATGTGATATTCATCTATAAACTGGAGCCTGGGGAAAGTTACTTCCATTAAAAAAATGTGAAGCTATTTTATTTAACGTGCATGGCTCCATACTATTACAATGCTTCACTGAATGAGGTGACATTTAACTATTTACTAAATAGCTAAACCACTTTGCAGCTAGGAAGAACTTGAAACACTTGGCTAAACTGTTACAATCAGAAAAAGAGTAAAAGCACATAAATCCTACTAGGAGTTCTTATCATGACTCATAACAAAGAGTATGAATGAATAATAGTAGTGAAGTATATTACCAGGGTCCTTATTATTTTAGCAAATACAAATGAATTGCAAATACTGTTTAGTCGAATGACATTACGTGAAATGGCAAAATACAGAAAGCAAACAACAGCCATTTCCTCCACTGTGGTGCGATCTCAAATTTGGTATATTTAAGTAGGGGGGGGGGGCGAAGCTCCCCACATTATTTTGTGTTTTGAATTTTTTTTTTTTTTTTTACGGATCAGCGATTTGGGAAAAAAAATCACTGATCCGTGTGTTCGACATTTTGGGTTTTGGGGGTTGTGAGTCGATTACATAGCATTCGCAATTCAGTGCATTCGCTTATATAATATAGACCCTATTATGAGACTTTGTGATGTCATTGTCTTTGGAGGTGTGTTTCACTCTACTTTAAACAAGCACATGTGGACAATTCCTGAACCTGTAAATTGCTCTCTATGAAAAACAATGTGTCTGACATCCAACCATCTCTCAGCAATGGCTACAAAAGCTGCCTAAATCACACAGAATAACAACCCCAAGCTGGAGTTTCAAAATCTTATGCTCTCATACAAAATACATTGTGATTAGGGCTGTTATAAAGACTTAACATTAAATATCAATACCAGTTGGTGACTGCAGTAGTTAATATAACCTGATGGAACAGCAAGCAAAATGGCAGAAGGTTCAAACATTTACTACAGGCATACAAATCCAATACATGATATAACAACAAATGTTCAAAAGCATTTGAAACATTTATTTAGAACAAAGTATATAAATGTATTCAGCCACATGTTAGAAGTTTTACTAATTCAGCAGTTATAGAAAGCATTGACACAGCAAAACAAACAGTTGCTCACTTAAACAATTTATGAAGCTTTTGAATATCAACTAAAAGAAGTAGGAAAATGTAATATATATATATATATATATATATATATATATATATATATATATATATATATATATATGGGTCTACTGTACTTCATCGAAGAAAAAGAACAGTAGACCCACACTTATGCGAAAGTGCACTTTCATGGAGAACAGCTCAACGAACCATTAAGGAACACCAAAACAATGCCCCCCACACCCCCCTACTTAAATTTACCAACTCCAAGATCACACTACAGTAGGAAAACAGGTAAATTCCCTTTTACCCACTGTAGTGTGCTTCGGCCCCTCAGTGTTCCTTAACATCCTTAACAGTTCGTTGAACCATTCTTCGTGGAAGTGCACTTTCGGTTAAGTACACTTTTGCGTAAGTGTGTTTCTTCGATAAAGAGAAGTAGACCCATATATATATATATATATATATATATATATATATATATATGTATATATAAAAACACAGATATAGACAGTGAGAGAGAGAGAGAGATTAATGCGTACTTTATGACAACACTCACTTATCAAACATAGGTCAGCTAGAATAGGCCAGTGGTGCAGAGGGAAACCTCATATCTGTGACATAAGTGACCCAGAAATGACTGGCAATTTGGGTACCACAGGGCTGACTAGGAGTGGGGGAATACGTGGCAAATGCTATCTGCTGTTGACTCTTTTCCATGGGTATGAGATATATCTAGACAAGGCTACTGTATATCAGAATTTTTGCAGGTTCAATGGAGAAAGGTAAGAAGTGAATAGATGCACATGACCAGAGTCATTTTTATATATTTGGATGTTTACTATAAGAGGGTATAGCTACAGTGATACAAAATTATTCCTCCCGTGCTGTAGTATGATGGAGGCAAGGAAATTGAATCTATGTGCTTTCTTTATTCTTTCTTTACTCAAAATTAATGGGAAACATAGGGAACCCCATGCAAGAGATTTGCTATGGAGACAATCAGAAAAATTACGTCTACTCCTGCTATATATGAGTAGCAAAGCACTATCTAGCACCACAGGAAAAAAAATAAGGAAACTAAACCTAAATAATGAATTATTTCCAAACTTCTTAAGACCTTGTTCTTTTGCCCAGAATTTGTGTCAGTCAGACCTTTGTCTTTTTTTATATGATCCTATATATTCAATATATGTGCATTCACTGTGTGGGCATGATGAACATTCAGAAACTGGTGAGGAAGAGTCAGTGGTAAGTGCAAAGTAGAGCGACAAGTAACTAGGTAGTTGGTATGCTGCTATACAGCAGGATGCCAGATGGGAAATATTACTTTGGTAGTATAGTACTTAGTTGTCACAGAAAACAGTCATACTGTGAAACAATGAAAGATATAAGACTGACAAGATGGGGAGCTAATGTCAAATAGGGGCTCTACAGTATTGCTCGGAAGCAAATCCATGATATACATTATGGTTCTTTAGTGGATAAACCAGAAATTAAAGTAAGGGAGAAAAATATTCCATAAAGGAGTCAGTGACCCATTCAGTGAAAATCTAAACAATTAAAGGTTCAGTATGCAAGATTCTTGGGGTCACTCACTCATTCTTTAGGCTGTGCAGAAACCAATTTTTGGTTATTCCTCTGGCTTGAACAGTGGATCAATTGAGTGACTGATTGCTTGACTGACTGACTATTATTTGCCAACCTGGTAAGTGCACCCTTTACAGCCACAACTCAGGGCTTGACAAGTATACAGTATGTAAAGAGTGCCAAGTAAGAATATATATATATATATGTATGAGGAAATAAGCATACATGTATACAGTTAGAAAGAAAGTAAAATTTAACTACAAATGTAAGTTTTATGATGCAGACGAATAAGTAAATTAGAACATTAAGATATCCACATGCTTATAACAATAAAGAAGTATCTTCTAGTTGCATCAAGGAACATTACAAGAAAAGGTAATAAAATGCCTAATAAATGTCAGGTGTAATGTATGACCTGAACTGCATTAGTCCTTAAACTGGAAAGCTGTTTTGAAATAGAACATAAGGAATAAGGACATCTGTTTATGGGTGATGTTTTCAGTATTATGACATGGTATTAAGGATGTTAAGTTACCTAAACGTTACTCTGAAATTGTTACCTTAATAGTAATCCTTTACAAAGCGTCTATATTACAATATCAAAGCTTTAGTTATTCAAATAACTAAAGCTCGATCTTGTAATATTGATAGCTAAAATTGTCGAACAGCTGATTCAACCAAGGGAAACACTTCCCCTTGGCTGAATCAAAAAAAAAAAAAACTTTACATCCAAAATCAAATGGGGAGCTTCACCCCCTACACCCCCCTACCTAAATAAACCATCTCCAAGATTGTTCCAAATTGGAGAAATTGGCATACTCCACATAATGGCCAATGAAAGTGTTTCCCTGGATTATATCGGTCGTTCGACAATTTACAGTTTCAATATTACAAGTTCGAGCTTTACTTATTCGATTAAGTATAAAGCTTCGATCTTGAAATATAGAACCTTTACAAACACATGGGGATCCTTCCTGAAAGCAAAGTAGTTTAACTTAAACTGTACTACTTTGGTTAATATCTATAACGGGAAGCTGGTTACATTTTTGAGAAGGCTTTTACAGAAGAGGACAAATCGATGCTGTCTAGCTAACCTGGTGTTTCTTTTCTTATTTGATTTTAACTCATTCCCTCCAATGGAGCTCTGGAAGTTTGCAAAGTAACTTCCAATGGGCTGAGTTTAAGGTTTTTGAAAGAATAAAATTATGTCAAACAAATGTTCTTATCTCTGGAACCACAGAGGTTACTAAAAAGTATGAATTTCAAACTGTTCAGCACAAAGGTTTTCAGTCTTACGCATAATTTTATAAATCACACTAAGCACAGTAACTATTATGTTTGTAATATTTTGTAAACAACTTACAATATCTCAGCAACCACTCAAGTTACACACATACTGTCAACATCTTTTGTTCATCCAACTGATAGCTTTCATATAAGACTAAGCAGTTTTTTACATGCTACTTGGTTGTTGAGATATTTAGAAAAACATGATATTTATGACAATATAAATAAATATTATATGAACAATTAATATCTCTTTTTGCACTACACAGAGGTCAAATATTAATACAATCATATCTGCCATTGAGTAAACTTTAAGATGAAATATTTTAATACTTTTTTTTTTTGGAATTATCAATGCAAATATGAACAAGCAATACTTGACGCCTAGTAGTAGGATGTCACTGCAGAAGCACTTGGAGGCGTCACTCAGCTGTGATGAATTAGGCCTCTAACTAACTTGGTGTATCTTTTATTTGATCTTAAAGGGCTGTTTTAGTCATTAGCTTCTTTGCAAGTGAAGGGCATTAGTTAAGATGTTAAAATTTAAATGTCAGAAAATTAAGCCTTCTCTGTAACTGAGTGTCAGTATTGTTTCCAGATAAGGTCAGACAGTAACATTTCCCTCTAAACGATAAAAATAACTCATGAAGAAAGGTTTATGCCAGCTCTAAGGCTCAAATAATTGCAACACCTATGTTCGTCCAATAAAAGGTATTCCATCATGTCTGTGTTCTAGTGTCGTTGTGTGTTTCCTCTAAAAATGTGATAAATTCACATATCTGGCTTTTAGGGGACTATATAATTTTAGTATTATTGGACGAATGAAGTGTTATGAAATGTGGCAGTATCAGAGTTTTAACATTAAATGCTTGTTCTGTATAGCCTTTCTTTTTCTGGTGTTAACAGATTGGTTAGCCTAAAGGAGATCTTAAATTGTTGAGGAAATTGATCTACTGATGTTTCTATATAATATTTAAAAGACAATACTGGATTGGACCAGACCCTTAGATATCTTTGATGCTGATCTTGCATAATAACTATGTTTACTGGGTCTTTTAGCATGGTATGTTTTCTATGCCTTAGTCTATGATTGGTACCAAAAAACATAATTAGCAAGTCAGACATTTATTATTATTTTTTAGTATGGTGAAAATACTAAAAGTAGTTGAAATGCATTTGTAGGTCCTTCTGCTCAAGCATGACATAGGAACCATCAAAGGTTATTGTTATTATCTGCATTGAAGGTAATCCTTTATGTAGGCAGATTCATGATGAGATTTTTAATGGACAGAGAAAATAATATGGGGCCCATATTATTTGAGTTAACAGTGTCTATGGTGTTTATGCATGCATAGACAGGAAAGGTCCTGCTTTCAAGATAGTTATGAACTATTTTATTAACCTATCACCAAAACTTGTGTTAGTTAATGTTAAGGGTTTGAGATCTGCTGAATAAAATGTCTTGTTTACACCAAGATCACTGTTAAAGTAAAGAAACACTTATTAAACCATTGGTGGGCGTGACAAAGAATTCCACAGAAGTCTGCCTATTCCATAATCTGATTATTAGTGAGACTTTTACACATTTTGACCAATGGACATAGTAAACTGACTAGTAGCTGGCTTTACATATTGATGCTCAGGTTTTAGGTGAAGAAATTATCAAGACATGTTTAAAGTTTGGTGACATCCAAGATGGCTGCATGCTGATTAACAGCTTAATTTCAGCTATCTCAGTGTGAAAAAAAGAAACTGAAAGCTAAGGGCCAGTAACTACCAGGTTTAGTAAATTGAATTGCTGGCTAGTAAGTACACTGCCTGGATGCCAGCAAAAAAGAAACTTAGAGAGCCTGAAATAAAAATCAACTATAATAAGCTTGGTCTGGTTTTCCCACCTAGCAGGTGTTATAATAACTGATTTATTAGCTGTTTAAAACATTCTTTAGAATCTCCTTGTTTATTTTCAAATGCTTTAAATACTTTTTAGTGTCTCAGTGCTATTCTTCTGCCATGTTAAAGATTCTGTAGTGGTTCCCACTGAAACTAGAGTAGCTAGTAGTTGTAGCATAGTCCAGATACAGGTTTGCTGCATCTGGGTCTGTTTATAGTGGCTGTTTGTTCTGAGCACATTTTCCATGCCATCTTGGATTGGAAGGGGTCTTTCTGCACTATAGTGAGATGATTGTGTTAATTGGAACTCGTCTGGTAAAAGGTGGTATGTCTAGGGCTTAGAATAAGCGTCCTTATTGGTCTTTTTGAATATTTTTAAAGTTTGTTTTCAGGTTTTAGCTTCTGGTATTTAAGCCCTGCATTTGAGTAGGTTTCTGCTTGTTTGCACATAGCGCAGCATTACACACTGCCACACAATTGTGCATAGCTGATTAATGCAACATTTTTTTCCCTTAGTTGCAGCTGTAGCACATTAGTTTAGCCATCATCATTAGTACTTTCCCAGTCAAAGAAATATTGCTAGTGAGCTGAAACCTATTAAATTACCAAAAAAAAAAAAAAAAACAGGCAGAAATATCCATCCACTGAGCTCCTCCTCGATTGATCCTGAAAAGCCCCCCAATTGCCACAATCTTCAACATAGTGTTATGGACAGTTGGACCTTCCTTGTTCCTCCTGTCAACCTTGTTGACTTGGGTCTCTTGAGGCAGTGTAACAAGTGCCTCATGTACACAGACAACCCTCTACTAATAACTCACTCTAGTACAGAGTGTGAGAGCTGTATCTACACCAAGAATCTTGAATCCTTGCTCTCTTGCACTCAAAACAGAAACACAAAAGAGGTTGCCAACCCACCCACCAGTACATATGCACATAGTGCCACTACTCATACACATAGTATGCATCCAATACAAAAATCAACATACGTGGAGGTTCACTCAAGAAACCTTGTGAGACACCAAAAACCTCCAAACACAAGACTGCTATAACTAATACAGTTCCCACAACACCCAATGATGCATAACAACACAGTGTCTCACCTACCAAGCCTGTAAAGTGTAACACTCAAAAAACAAATATTTTACTCATTGGAGAATCAATAGTGAGACATACGGATGTACAACTCATCAGGCTGGACAAGGAGAAAGTCACAGTCAGCTGCCTGTCCACTGCCAGGATTCATCAGATCACACATGCACTCAGGTCTCTCACCATCAAATACCATTATGACTCTGTCATAGTTCAAGTTGGTGTGAATGACCTGAAACATATCTCACTGGACTATATGAAGTGGGACATGATTGAGCTGTCTGAGTACATGTCCCAGGCAGATATGTCCCTAGCCTTGACCAGCATACTACCCTCAACTAGAATGATGCCACAGTATAAACAAAAAATGATTGATTTCAATAATTTGGATTAGTTTTTGGTTTCATTCAAAGAGGTTTCCAGTTCCTATCAGCCTGGGAAGCCATGGTCAGAAAACCTCACTGCTTTGCCAGAGATGGTCTGCACCTGGCACCTCTAAGATTTTGGCTGACAGCAAAGGCTCTTGCCTCCTCCAAAGAGCCTTTTTAGGCAAAAACAAACTTACCAACATGAAATTTGCCAGTCATAACAAAATAAGGGTCATGCTTCTAACAGCTTGGAGCTTAAACCAAAAACTGCACACCCTGGAAGCACTTCTATCACTGTAAGATGTAGATGTCTGTGAAGTCACAGAAACCTGGTTCAAGGCCTCAGAAAGTACCTCAGCCTTGCAAGGCTACAATGCCTTCACACCTTCAGACCCCAAAGAGGTGGTGTTTCTATCTATATTACAGACAAATTCACCTCCTGTCTAGTTAGACTGGACACCTCCATGGAATTACTCCATCTTCAGGTTACAGTGGGTAGGACCCCCATTCAAGTCATAGCCAGTTATAGATCCCCCTCCATGGGTCATGATGCGCATGAATCCTACATGATCAAGCTAGAGACAATCCAAATATTACCGAACACTCTTGTAATGGGTGATTTCAATTATCCCATCAACTGAGAAACCTATGCTATCCCTAACCCATTAGTGCAAAAGTTTCTTGACTTTGTTAACTCAAATGCCCTAGAACAAATTGTTTATACCTCGACAAGAGGAACAAACATACTAGATCTGGTCCTCACTAACATGTCAAATGGATGCACTACCACAACTGTTGGACCCTCATTAGTTAAATCTGACCACAAATCAATCACCTTCAAGCTGAAACTAATGCCAGAACTCACAAAGGGCAAATATACCATCCTAGATGAGGGTATAAATGCATTCCGAGCTCCATCCCCAGCTGGAAATGGTAACGATACCGAAGCTTACACTAAAGCCCTGTACAATCACTTGCATAAGTGTATAAACTCGTCTGTACCAGACAGAATCAAAGACAGAGCCCCAAATAAAAACAAGCCACCATGGTGGACATCCGGCATCAACAAACTTTACAATAAATGCAAAAAGTTTCTGGTCATGAAAACAAAGGCGAGACCCCAACAATGGAAAATCACCCTCCTCAGCTTCAACAGGCAAATAAGGCAACTTCTCAAATCCTCTAAGGGCCTCTTTGAGGAAATCTTAGCTAGCAGAGCCAAGGATAGCCATCAGGCCTTTTACAGCTATATATGTAGCCTAAAAGGTAGGACCAAAGCATTTGCAGAACTAGTGACCAACGGTCTCTCACACACACACTGAACTCACAGAGCTAGCAATTCTACTAGCAGATAGGTTTGGTGAACATTCCACCCCCTTATCCTCTCCAAATCTATCAAAAACCTTGCCCCAACCCCCCCCCACCCCATATATCTGAAGAACAGGTCATCAAAGTCTTGTCCAAGGCAAAAAAACACAGCCTCTGTGGGACTAGACGGCAACCCAGGCTGTCCTCTAAACAGGCTAAAATTGAACTAGCATCACCAGTATGTACCCTTTTCAATCATAGTCTAACCACATGCTTTGTTCCTGTGGAATGGAGAACAGCAACAGTTATTCCCCTCCACAAAGGTAGCATAGCAAAAGACCTGGGGAATTACAGACCCATAAGTCTGACCAGTCTCATCTGTAAGGCCATGGAATGTATCATTATGAACCTCATAAATAAAGACATAGGTGACCTCCAAACCCTGGATCCTACCCAATTCGACTTCATCAAGGGCAGATCCTGTCTGTTAAATCTTGTGGATTTTTTCGAAAATGTGACCAGGGCCATTGATGAGGGCAAATCTGTGCATGCAGCATACCTCAACTTGTCAAAGACTTTCAACACAATCTGACACTCAGGCATTGCCAATAAACTTAGCAAGCTGAATGTAAACCTCTTTATTGTAAGATGGGTTGCTAACTGGCTCACTAGCTGAACACACACTATCAAAGTGGGTGACTCTACTCTACATCAACCAGAGACATGTTACCAGTGAGGTGCCACAGGGGTCAGTGTTGGGTCCCCTACTGTTTGGTATATACTTCTCAGAAGTTCAGGTAAAAACTAAGTGGTTGTGGCTAACTAAGTTAGCAGATGACTGTGACTGCAAACAGGATGCAATTATTGAATCCACAAATTATATCAGTATACCCCAGGAGGGTCTTATGCAAACCAGTGACTGGTGTCTTAGTCTTAAACTGAATGCAAAGAAATGCATCATCATTCCCTTTGGCACAAACAATGTCCCTCCTTCACACTATCAAATCAACAGCAATACCCTAAGTACCCACAAAATGGTAAGAGACTTGGATTCACAAGTTAACCGTGACCTTAACTTCAACCACAATGTGTCTGCTGTAGTAAGGAAGGCTTTCTATGTAGCACAGTTGATTAGTAAAGGCATTGCCTTGAGAGCAAAAGAGGTTTTAACCCCTCTATACTCAGCACTAATCCGGCCCATAATTGAGTATTAGTCCCCGTTCAGTGTGTACCATACACAGCACCTGCAGTAATTGGAGAGACCTCAGTGGTTTCTAACAAAGACAATCAAGGGATTCCAGCACATGCCAGACACAGACTGACTAAAGTCCTTGTCACTTTACTATGTATCATATAGACTTCTTAGGGGAGGCTTATGCTTGGCTTACAGAAGAATCTCAGACCCAAACCTAATGAACTTGCTGCATATCCATAAATCAAATGGGACTAGGGTCACCCATTCCAGAGAGCTAAACATGGCCTGTGACTTAAATAGGACATGCTGTAGGGACAGATTTATCTCCCAGCAACTGCTGCATCTTTGGAATAGACTACTTAATCATGTGAAACAGAGCACCTCTATGACACTGTTCAAAAGGAACCTGGACGAGTGGATGGGACACTGAAAATTCTTAGGGAACAGCACACACAGCCCTCCTGGACATGGGCAGTCATTATTAAATGCAATCTTGGGTATTAACTAACATTTCTATGTAATTACATTAGGATGAAATAACTACTCATGAAATGACTTCTGAGTCAATAGCCTGGTAATCTCCTATAATCCTATGATATTATGATCCTAAAAAGTGAAGACAAAACACTGACTGGGAAGCATTCTGCAGCTATTAAAGCTCTAGCTTTGGTACAAGACATGGCTTCCAGTAATACAGAGGAGAAAATAAATCAAATGTGTTCAGAGCTGATTAAAATAAACAAAACAATAAAGGAGTATATCAACTCAAATAACAAAAGGCTGGAAAATGGAAGAAGATTTATGCAACTATTCAGCTGAACTTATAAAACTACAAAAATTAGAAGTCAAAATGAAGTAAAGGCTGGCCGAGTATGAGACTGGTCAAGAAGAGATGTTTCAAAATTGGCATTTAGAGGACAGAGCATGTAAGAGAAACTTGATATTTTCCACTGTACCAATTTATTTATTTAACATTTGCTAACCAGGAAAGTCTGACTTGGAATGAAGCCAATTTTCAGTGGAGGCCTGGGGAGAAATGCTTCAGATGCATGTCTTTGTAATGTGGGAGGAAACCAGAGTACCTGGAGAAAACCCACATGAACGCAGGGAGGACATGCATACTCTGCACAGAAGGCACTCCAGCTGAGAATGGAACGAGATAACCTCTTGCTGTGAGGTGACAATGCTACCACTGCACCACTGTGCCATCCATCTAATGAAACTAGAAGTAACAGACTGTATTAATTTTATGAAAACCCAAAAAAGCAAATGAACTAATATTCCACAGCAGGATTTGTTAACTGAAAGGGCACATTGTGGTGGTGTTGCAAACCTGGCTATGAAAAAGCAGCTAAGACCTGTATTTGTAAAGATGCAATCATACCAGCACAAAGAGTTGATCCTGACAAAACTGTGGCAGAAGGCCGAAGTATTAAAAATTAGTGACAGTAGATTGTTTGTGGAAAATAATTATTCACTCAATACCAGGCAGAAACAAAGCAAATTTATTGCAACAATCAGGACATGCTGAGAGACAGGTGTGAGATTGCAGCTACTGTATCCAGCTGTCTTGAGAATATTTTTCCTTGAAGATCAAGTAATATTTTGATGCAGAACAGACAAAGGAGGAAATAAAAAAGTTTGTCCAATAATAAAACATGAGCCACCAAACAGATGGGGATGCTGATTTTCATTCTTCTGATAACAAATCTCATCAAGAGGTGTTGCCAGTGAAAACTTTTTCAATGTTCCAAAGGAAAATGGTTGAGAGACAGAAAAAAAGCACAGGAGCTGATTAGAAGAATCAGAAGTACCTTGGACTTGAACCAGAGTCTGGTGTTGAAAGACAGAGATGAAGAGGAAGAAGACCAGCAACACTAAAATTAGTGAACAAATGTGAGATTATAAAGCATTAATCACATTTGTAAAATATGGTTGTATAAGAAAAATTGGAAAATTTTTTTTCACTTTTTTAAACTTGTGGGGGAATGAAAAACATATGCCCCACTTCATGTCATTAATGTTTGGAAGGACATTATGAGGAGATAAAATAAAGAAAAGAATGGTAACTGTATGTGAAACTATAGTATTTGTATAAAATATACACACACACACACACACACACACACACACACACACACACACACACACACACACACACACGTTTAAGAAATGTAGGCACTGCAGTGTGTTAAAAAAGAAGTAGGCTGGACAAAAGCACATTTAAGTTAATAAGTTGTAATCCTGGGTTGTGGGGTGATGGGATGTAAAAGTGCACAGATCATAACACGTATAGCATTGATATGTTTTCTCTTACTTTTGCATAGGTGAATGTCTGGATTAAGTCACCTGGCTTAATCTAATAACAACCTTTTAGTGTAAGCAGTTGAATAAGAGAACACTGAATGTTATATAAAGATTTCCTTTAGCAAATAAATGTTCAGTATGAGTGGAGACATCTGCAGCTGAGGCAAGCTGTACATTTATTTCTTATGTTTCCATGAAGACTGTGATGTCCTCTCTCTGGGGCAGTAATTAAGGAGCCTGTCACCACTGACACTGGAGAGGGATGTTCACTTGGAACAAAAATACATACAAACAGTGTTTCTAGATGCAGTTCTCTGCATCAAGCAGAATTTCTCTTAAGAGCACAGAGGGAATACAGTCTGTAGTCTGGCTTTCTCTGTCTGTCTCCCTCAAGGTCCCCAGTAAGACTCATCACTGCCAGCGCTGTAGAGTTGAGTCATTAGCCAAGTGTCCAAGCAAAGTCCTCCATCAGCCTCTCTGTGAAACCAGTGCTTTATGTCCCTGCTCCAAGCAGCTAACACACAAAGACACACACACACACACACACACTTACTTGCTATACTCCTTTCTGCCCAGAAAGACAATAAGGTAGTTACACTGTCACCAGACACTCCAAAGCCAGCTACTCTAAGGCTCTTACAAGGGTACCCAGTTATACTGAGTGAAAATAATATTAGTACCAATAATAGTGTTTGACCAATGTAGTAAGGCTTTCAGGAGTGACTACAGAGTCACCAAATAGATATGAGTACTCTCAAAGGTTAACATATTCTCTAAACGACCAGCCTCAATGAAATTGTTTAAATATATTTCATAATAAATAATAAAAGAACATGAAAATACTAAGTATCTATTTACAATAAACACCAGAGTTACAATCACAAGAAATATTAAAATAACACAGAAGAACAGATTCACACAGACATAGACTGACTGATCTAAAGAATCACTATTCCCTGGTCACTTACTAGAGCAAGGGAAGTTGAAGTAGGTGAGTGGCAGTGGTGGCTGGTGACTTCAAATCAAGAGGGGGACTGCAGGAGATAGCTGAATGGGTGCGACAAACTAGAAAGCGGTGGAGCTATGCTAAAACCAGAAAAACTGTGACTTTAATTAAATATGCTGCCCTGGGTGCCAACCCATCATTATGAAAGTCAAATCAGGACAAAATGAAGTGTAGAAGAAAAAATATTTAAATGCATCAGCTACATGACAGCTTACTTACTATCTAGATGGAAACAAAAAGGTTGTGAGGCATGAAAAAATAAATTACTTTTTAAATACATTAATGGAATGCCAGTCAAAATCAAGTATAAAAAACAAGCAATGCTCAACTCAAACCACCTCTCCTTGCACTGCAGTTCTAATTATAATTTATATTCAGCTTTATGAAAGTACCAAATAGCATGCTGAAAGTAGTGATCTCTGTGATACCCCCACTTCTAAAAATGTTTCTTATCCAAAAAAGACCTGATGCCTAACAACAACTGTCTACTTGTTTCATGGGGAAAACATGACCAAAGTAAAAAATTAACAGCAGACATCATTAGAATTACTTATTAACTGTAAACCCTCCATGCTTTCTTCCAAATGTGCCATTTTGCAGAGGGATTATTAGGGGGAGAGTAACACTTTGAGCCAAAATCAAGGACAGTTGAGAGATTTGGATATACCTAATTCTATAAAGCAATTTATTTGCATGTACCTCAATGCAGGAAATCTGGACAAGGTCAAATATATTGGGGGAACATACAAACAGTACTAAAAATTGCTCTTGTATAAACTTAGATAGTTGACAGAATAACAGGTCTTGCTTTAGCATGCATTTTTCTAAAGGTATGAAGTCTGAAAATCAATGTCTGTCATTATGTAGTGACTTCATTCCTAAATGATTTGCCAGAAAACCACACATTTTATGAGGAACAAACCAAAAATAAGAAACAAAAATCTATTCATTCTGCAAAAATCTGGACAGTTGAGAGGTATAGTTCAGCAGGGACTGTCTGAGTTTGGTTGAATGGGGCCGCCCCCTGTAGCCATTCCAATATCCCATTATTTGTCTATTTCACTCCATTTACCATAAACACTATAATGTGCATGCTGCTTTACTTCTATGATGATTTGGATTTCATTTAAAAGTTTTATTTTAAATTTTACAGCAGAAACACTAATAGACATCTGCTAAACAAAGCAATGCAGTATCACAATGAAAACAGACTTAGCATTAAAAATTATCTGGCCTTGAAACTCACATTCATTGAAACAGTATTGAAACCCACATTCAAAGAAAATACATCTGGCCAGTGGCAGATAAAGATTACCTTTGGGCCCCTAGCACAGGAAACATACATGTGTTTTTTGATGCACCTTCCTGACTGTATTGAATTATATTCCTTATATAATGCAGTACAGTTGTTAGAAGGTGTTTTAAATTTATTGTTTTGAATATTTTTTCCAGTAAACAATAAAACAAAATGCATGCACCAATAATGACAAAACTGCCCAATTCAGAACACTGCTATCATAAAAGTCTACTCAAACCTCTACAATTCACCAGTATCAGCAAATATGCACAATCTCTGCAGAAGGAAAAGTCATCTAAACAATTTCACATTAAAGAGATCTGTAACTAATGAAGAGGTTGCTGCTAGCAAACAACATTCTATTTCATTGTTTCATCTAAAAATAAGGTGCCTGTTGCCCTTGAGGAATACATTGCCTATTTTGCATTAAAAATGATAAGCTAGTAATATTGCAATAGGAAATGGATGGCAAACTGATAACAAGTTCATAGTTGTTAGGCATCTCTGCCAAAGAAGATATTCTCTTCTCAGGACTGCAGCATCCATCCCCTTTAAAAGTACAACCCAGTACGGTATCAGCAATGTATCTACATACTGTGGGAGTAGAATCCACAGCCTTCTGCATCAAAAGCAAGTACACCATCTGTTGTGCTATTAACAATGCAAGCTGACTCAGCATAAGCAGCACTAAACTTATCTTCCCCTGAAGCTCTCAGCTCTGTGTAAAATCCACTTGACACCCAACTGTATCTTTCAACTTTGCAGCACAAGAAATCTGGAAAAAGCCAAAGCCTAAAAATCAGAGATACATTTTAAACATTGCTTGTATAATCTTGGAAAGTTGCTAGAATAAAATACTGTTACTACTATGCATTTCACTGCCAAGTCTTGAACTCAGGACTCTGTGCATGACAGTTAGAGCAACATACCACTATGCCAAATCAGCTGTTTCTTGAAACATGGGAAGACTGAAACTTAAATGGCTATCATTTAGTGAATTCAGTTCTCACCATAGCTCTCAACCTCTTAGCACAAAATCCATGGACAAAGCTAATAATGGGGGAATACAGCCCCAAACATATTCAGTGAATTCAGTTCTCACCATAGCTCTTAACCTCTTAGAACCTCTTAACACAAAACACCTGGACAAAGTCAATAATAGGGGAATACAGCCCCATAAATAGGGACACATTTCAAATATTGATCTTATAAACTTAGACAATTGCTAGAATAAAAGGTTTTGTGCTATTGTGTACTTTCTGAAGAATATGAAGTATGAAATTCAAATGGCTGTCATTATTTAGTGAATTAAATACAGAAAATCACAGATTTTATGTGGAACAGCACACAAAAATTTGAGCAGGTTTCGCAAGTGATGGTGGGTAGAGAATTCGGGCTCTTGCTACCTGTAGCCATGGTACAGGGTTTAAGTCTGAGTTATTCTCTAACTACTACTGTTGCCTGAATCTCTCTAGCCACCAGGTATATTTATCTGGGGCATTTTCTCTCTCTCTCTCTCACACACACACACACACACACACACACACACACACACACACACACACACACACACACACACACAGACACCCTAACACTGGATCACAGATAAAGGGTGTGACACTAAAAAAATGTATCTGGAACACATATTTGTCTTACAAGGAAGTTATGAAGAGACACATGAAGGACAACTCAGTAGCAGCTAATAACTGTCTATAAATTTTTAAAAACAATTCAGTATCAAGTGTTAATATTTATTCTACTGTACTGCACTATTGTTCTTGCTAGATGGACCAATAACAAAGTAATTTAAAAACATGAATCCATGCATCAGTAACTTTTGATAAATCACAATCCACAAAAAAAAAAATAAGAAAGCATATTTTTGCCGCACTAATCTAAACACGTTTGTAACAGGATCATTCCAAAATTGCTATAACATCCAAACAGTAAATGTCCTAACTTTTGCCATTATTTATTAATTTAGTATTTGTAAACTGGGCAAGTCATCAGGTTCTGAGACCCTTTTCAGTCACAGACCAGGGCCAAAGGCACAATAAGAATAAATAAGAAGTAACAACAATATAGGATGTCCTCAGTTATCTGCCTTTGAAATCCAGGTGTTTACATTCAGTACAATAACTCTGTTTACCTTTTATAGAATCAAAGGGATACTGGACCCTCTCCCAGCAGCTAGTAGGTGTGAGGCTTCAAAGCTCATTCTGGAGTTTGGACAGAGTATAAATCTATTTCACAATGCAAATGGTCACTCATTCACACATTGCACACACACATATGGACAATCTGGAATACTGTCTATTAACTACTACATGTATTTGGCAATAAACTGGAGGACACAGATAAAACCCATGCATGCAGACTCCACACAAATGCAATGCAGCACAGAATCAAACTAGAGAACTTGTTGTTAGGAAGCAATGCTACTCACTGCTGCATTATGCCATTCCAGGAATTTACAGACACAGCAAATTCATAATAAATGATACACTCATTTATCTGCTTCTCATACACAGGTATTTACACACAAAGGAAGGATTATAAACAATTATTAAACAATACTACTGTAATTTACAGACAGCAATCCGAAACACTCCTCAGAAGTTTTGGGCAGGTCTGAATAATCTACTCCATCCTGGAAAAATGTCTACCCCTATCCCCATCGCTACCATTGATAAATCTCCTGAGGATGTCTCAGACAGTTTTAACCATTTCTTTACAGAGACAATTCAAGCCCTAGCTAGCCAACTACCTCCCAGCTCCCCTGGTCCTGATAGTACCATTCCTATAAACCTACTCTCTTTCAGCTTCCAAACAGTGTCCACATCACTTTTCCGTACCTTGCTCAAAAAATTAAAACCCACCACACTCTCAGCTGATCAACTCCCTGCTGAGTACCTTAAAACATCAGCTGATGTCATAGCCTATCCAGTATCTATACAAATTAACTGCACCATAGCAGAGGCAAAAATTCCCACCATTTGGAAAACATCCCATGTAATCCCACTACATAAAGGAGGTTCCTCTACTGAATTCTCCAATTACAGACAACAGCTCTACTTTCTCCATTAGCTAAGATTATGGAAAATGTATACACAAACAACTCATGCACCACTTAATTCAGAATCACCTCATGGCTGATACCCAACATGGCTTCCGTCCACACCACAGCACAACCACAGACCTACTAGCATTCACCAATATCACTAATAATAATCGTAACAATAATCAAATATCCTCAGCCCTCTTCTTGGATCTTTCAAAGGCATTTGACATGGTGGATCACCAACTTTTGATTCACACCCTGCAATCTTTCTGTCTAAATACCAGTGCCATTCAATAGTTTAAATCCTGCCTCAGTGGGAGGCAGCAGGCTGTTCTCTGGCAGAACAAGCTCTCCAACCTATTGCCTAACACACTTGGAGTCCCACAAGTCTCCATATTAGGACCCCTACTGTTTCCCATCTTTATAAACAACCTATATACAGTCATCCCGAATGTCAGCTGTATCCAATACGCTGATGATTCCACCCTGATTTGCTTAGCCACATCTCCCTCAGAATTAAGGTCTGTTACCCAATTCACCTTTAATACTATAGAAACCTGGCTCTCCAAATATTGTTTGTTGCTAAATCCCAAAAAACTAAAATGCTGTTATTTTCTTTAACACAAAGGACCACACCATTTACCTTCACCATAAATGCAAAAGATGGCACAATAATCACCCCCACTTCTCTACAAAACTGTTAGGAGGAATAATTGATAATGACCCAAAATTTGACCTTCATGTAAACCAAATGATCAAAATCATCAATAAAAAACTAGGGTCACTGTATAGAATAAAAGCCTTCCTAACCCCTCTGGCTATGGTTGCCATAGCTCGCTCCCACCTGCTTTCAACACAAATATGCATTCCCCCTTCTCTCTAATCTAAATAAAACTGTACTTAATAGACTCTCAATCTGTTACAACCACATTACCAGGTTTTCCACTGGCCTACCTTTTAGAACACACCATTGAATCAACCTTAAACAGCTTGGGTGGCTAGAACTTCCCAGTCTAATCCAATATAACCTTTTGATTATGGCTAATAAAATCCTCTATTATCCAGATAACACACCAGCTCTTAAAAATATGATCACCCGCACAACAATCCAAGACTGCTCTGATCCTCAAACAGACTATAAATTAAGACAATTAAAATTAACAATGCAGCCGGTGACTCCCTCTTTGCAAACTCTGCAGGCAAAGCATGGAACCTCCTTCCAGCTATCATTACTTTATTCTCCTCCCTATCCCAATTCAAAGCTAAACTCAAACAACATCTGGCACTAAACTGGCTTTGCCACTGTAACAAGCCTGGCTAATTCTCACCATGAATGTATATTTAATCAAATTACTGTTATTTTTCCCCTGACTGTTAACAGGGGTAACTCAAACTTGTGATATTGTCTATTTCATGTCTGCTTATGTCATTTGTAAATATCTCATCTGTAATATGTCTTCTTTGTTGTTACTTATCTGTCTACCTTGGTAATATGCCTTCTTTGTTATTATTTATCTGTCTACCTTGGAGCTTTTCTCCCCAGGCCTCCACTGAAAATGGACATTAATCCAGTTGGACTATCCTGGTCAACAAATGTAAAATAAATAAATAAATAAATACAGTTACATAAACATTTCCAGATGCCAAGTGCTTTAAAAGCAATTCTGCTTTTCATTTTTTTAATACTGCATTTTTTAAGGAATTGTAAATGTTACAACACACAAGCAGTCCCATGTCTTGAGTGTTATTTGTACAAATAGTTTCCAGCTATCCAGCATACTGAAATATTTGCTATTTCTTTCAGTAAGCAATTCTGCTTTTAAAAAGAGAAAGTTAGAATTCCTGCATATGTGATATTGGAATGATATTTATAAAACAGCCTTACTCCATAGAACAAGATCTTTAAAGGCAAAAACCTCTGTTTATTTTTGCACACTCCAGAGTCATTTAGTAATCATGAAAAGCAGCAATGT
The DNA here is from genome assembly GCF_019279795.1 of Protopterus annectens. Classification (NCBI taxonomy): domain Eukaryota; kingdom Metazoa; phylum Chordata; order Ceratodontiformes; family Protopteridae; genus Protopterus; species Protopterus annectens. The sequence continues at coordinate 332,134,087 of NC_056748.1, forward strand.
TTTTAAACAGCCCACCTTCACTCCCTCTATAGTGAACATCTCTGATAAGGGCTAAACTCCTTAAGCACTTCTGTTTTCCCCCCACACCCACCATTTGCTTTCTATTATTACATGTGGGAAGTAGCTAGGGATTTTGGAAATGTACACACACACACCTGTTGAAAAGTCCCAGCCAGCTCTGAAAAGATAGGTCCCAGTTGTTGGCAAGGTAGTCCCTAAATCCAAATGTTCCCACAATGAAAATGTTCCTGTGAGAGCAGGCTAGATATCCAGCCTGCAGACGTTGCAGTCCAGTCTCCTTCCAGTCTGTGCGGGTCTAACCGCACAGACTCCTGGGGATTTTTGCAGTCTGCTACCTTCTGTCTAATCTGGACTGCTCTTAACTCAGTCTGGATTAGTTCCAGGAATGCGTGCGTGCGAGTTCCGGGAATGCTCACACACATGTGTGAAATCCGTTCCTGGAGTTATTTTTATTTTCTTTAGTTATTTTTTTTATTTACTTTAGTTATTGTTATGTTTTTCATTTTCAGCTGGGGGGGCTGCAGTCCAATTGGATGAGCCGCCCCTGGTGAGTGGCCTTCCTTTTTTGTCTGGTTCCAAAAACAGAGTGCTGTGAGACTTCAGTCTCATCTAGTATGAAAAAACATAATTTCAGTGATGGATTACAGAATAACATCACATACATCTGTTCATTTGACTACTAATTCCAATGCTAATTCCATTTCCTAGCAACTGACCCAGAATCTCACACATATGTGTCAATAATACACACACAAAGAGCTTTGCTAAGATGGGTTGTAGCTTATGGAAGCTAGAAAACAATAAACATTTCCACTCTTCCTACAGGAGCTAATAAACCATTCTCTGGTACAGACATTTCGTCTCTGGCTGCAGTCAGAACTGTAAGATGCAATCTTTATGGCCTAAGTTGAGTAATTTAATTTTTTACTATTTTTCAAAGTTAGCTGGACTGAGATTAACCTCTTCTCTTCCAGTATCCTATTTACAACAGTACAGTCTGATATAAATGTATATTTTTTTTCTGTCTAGCAGGACACACTGTTGATACATTTTTAACACAAGTAACTTTACAAATACATTTTCAACACAAGCATCTGTACAAATCAGTTTGGTATACAAATGACATATAATTTTTTTACAAAATTCCAGCTAGATGTGCAGGCATATGTTACACATCCACTGCCCTACTTCTTCTGGCATAGCTGGGAATACCACACATCATCACATCTCTCCCCCCTTTGAAGACTCAGGATATTTTTTAAGTGACCCTTCAGAAATGTTGCTTGAGAAAAATGAATCTGTCTGGGAATACATTATCCTATGCCCTGTCTTGAAAACCAATCTGCGTTGGCATTGCTGACCCTACTACAGTGCTGCACTGTCATGTCACATACCAGCAGCCCTAGGCTCCATCTTAGTAACTTGGCATTTTGCTGGCTGGCTCGATGTAGCCATAGATCCCCCTTAGACTCCTCCTGCTATCCACTGCAAATACTGAGCACAAGGGCATCCCTATCATGGTAAGTTTTCATCATGTTAACATGGAACAATTTGTGCCCCTGCCTCCTGCTTAGCAGGTTTACCATGTATTTAACATCACTGACCTTCCTTACAACTTTGCAGGTCCCTCCCAAGCTGCCTGCAGCATATTGTGTCCGACAGGAATGAGCACCATAACTGCTGTCTCACAACATACTGTTGGGCTTGAGCACTCCTGTCATACCAGACCTTTTTCTGCTGTTGGGTTCCTGCCAGGTTCTCCTGGGCCAAGCACATGAGCCCCCTAAGCCTTGTCTTGAGGTTTCGGACATATGCCACAACAGACTCCTTGTGGAATTCAAAATCACCCTCCCACTCATCACAAATCAGATCTAAAGTCCCCCCTCACCCTATGTCCATACAGCAAGTCAAAGGGTGAAAAACCTGTGGATTCCTGGGGTACCTGCCTGTATGAAAATGGCAGATGAGGCAAATATTTGTCCCACTCTCTCTTAAACTGGTCTGCAAATGCCCATAGCATGGTTTTTAGTGCAGAGCTTAACATTGTCTCCTGCCTTGCCTACTTTTGGCACCACTCACAGGTCCTCCAGTACCCTGTTACATCCCTTGCAATCCCGGCCAATAAAAGTTCTGCATAATATGTCTCTTGGGATGCTTTATGCCCATATGACCTGCAAAAGGAATATCATGGGCTATGGCCAGAAGTGCCAGACAGTAGGCTCTGGGCACTATCAACTTCTGTATTCCCTCACCCTCTAACCCCCATGTGGGTTCCAGTCTCTACACAGTAACCCTTTGTTCCAGTATACAGACTCCACTTTTCCTTGAGAATCAGGTGCATCCCTAGCTACCTCCCTCAAGACTTGTAGTGTAGGGTCCGAAAGCTGAGCCTGTCTCAACTCTATCTTTGGAACTCTTCCCAGCTCCCCTTCCACAGGACCTCTGGTATCCTGTGACAGCAGTGCCTCACTGTCAGCCTTGGTACTACCACTCATCTCTGCCCTTGCAGTCACTTTGTCCAAGGGAACATCAGTATCTACCAGCAGCTGTGGCACACCTTCATGCTCACTGCTACAGGGTAGCTCCCACCCTGAAAAGGCCACCTCACCAGCCCTGGTTTCAGGTGCTGGGTCTCCCCCTGGCTACCACACCCACATGTCTGTCTCCAAGCCTGACTGTATGTGACTGTATGCACACAAGGTATTGCATTATCAACATCATTCCCTGTGAAGACATCCACAGGAATATCCTCAAACACACCTTCTTGCTTCCATCTTTCCAGTCAAGGTAAACCCTGGTCAAAGATATTTGGAATGGGGTCCCTTCTGAAGCTCTGACTTGAGTCAACTGCCCAGACAAGTACTGCTCCTCTTTAACCACTACAGTCTTCACAAGGGTTATATCAGAGGCTGTGTCTGTCTTAGCAGTGGCCTGTTTTCCATCCACTAAGATCAGATATAAACTCAGATATAAACTCTGGTGATAGTTTGATACCCCTGTTGTCTCCAGACAACTTACCACTGGCATACTGTTATTCCCACTTGCAGGCTCCCTTGCCTTTTGTTCCCCACCTTGCTACCATGGTCATCTATATGACACATGTCCCCTCTGGTTACATTTAAAATATTTAACACTTGATCCTGGCCCTGTACCTGAACTAGTGGCTTCACCTGTTACCGGTGGACACTGTGGGATGGTTTAGGCTGCCCACCATGGCTTCTCTTATATCCATGTGCAGCACTGGGTATCCCTTTCCTGTGCAGTGATGCCCTGCTTGCTAAGTACAGATCCCCTTTTTTTCCCAGCTCATCTGCAGAGTTACACTCTCTGTCTGCCAACCAGATTTGCATGTCCTCGGGCAAAGTTCTAAGGGGTAGGGCTATCAGCCTTTCAAAAGTCGTTACCTGACACCCACTCATCCACCTATGAAAATAAGTGCTTAACCCAGCAACATAATCACACAAACTTTCATCTGCCTTCCATCTATGCTCACAAAACCTTTTTTTGTTGTAAACTTCAGGTGTTAACTTAATGCATTTTAGTAAACAATGTTTGATTTTATCATAATTTAAACAATCAATATCAGACAATTTAGAAACAGCAGTTACAGCTTTACCATGGAGTAAGGGGGTCAGGATCCATACCCAGAGCCCTTGGTCAACATTATACTGTTTACAGAGCCTCTCAAACATATGAATGAAACTATCAAAATGATCAACCTCTGTAAACTGTAGAATAAATTTACTAACCTTTATTGCTTCTGGGGTTTGGTTACTCCCTTCCCATTACCTCCATGACCTTGGCAAAGAGTCAGCATCACCTCTCATGTTGACGCTGCTTCTCATTTTCTTTGGCCTCCAAATGCCACAGTCTGTCTGCTGATTCTAATTCCATCTGTTTTTCCTTTTCTTCAGCCTCCAAATGCCACAGTCTGTCTGCTGATTCTAATTTGAAATGTTTGGCCTCCAGTTCAAGTTTCATTAACTCCAGACAGATTTTAAGTCCTCTGAGGATGACAAATTCAAATGTTTTCAAACAGAATGTTTAATATACAAGAGTTAATTATTGTTATACATTTTTTATTATGAAATTGGGTGCAATTTTAAGTAATAAGCTTATAATTTTCTGTTAAGATTTGCAACAATATATGTGTGGTTCTTTATTGTAAATGTGGTTTTATTTTGAGTTTATTGCACATTGCATATTCATTTACAACCCACTAGTTGAGCTACTGCTTTAAGAATGTTTTACTCCATTCAGATACTCAATTAATTAATTAATTAATCATGGTTTAAATATGTGTGGAAATCTATGGTTTTTCATCTGATGAAGTTGCATTGTCAACGAAAACGTGGATTACTTGTGGCGTTATGTTAATAAAGGATTTTTCTTTCTGTGGAGTTTGTTTTTTCCTGCAAGAGGATTTTGCTTATTTGGGTTCGTTGTGCCTTATTGTGTGGTTGGCTACTCCTTGGCGGTTTCTCCTGTCTTGCTTGCTGGTCCTCTGAGGAAAAGGTAAACTGTTCTATTTCTGAGGGCTGCAAATTCTCATCACCAGACTGGTGATCCTGCTAGTTGCTGGTTGGCATGCACCAGTCCTTTGGCTTCACACACCTTGGCCAACTGGCTCTTTGTTAGCTTGCCATAATCCTCTGCTGCCATCTTTGCCTGCTTTCCCTGACTAAACTAAATAAACAAAAGAAAAAAAACTGTTGTGAAATAAAACTCTGAATGTTTACCTTGTGACTGCTGAGAATACACATACCCTCAGTGACAAATGCCTACAGGCTACAGTTGTTCAATTAATATACACACCACTTCGCACCAATATGTAATGTCCCCTTTCTAGGCCAGTAATCAAGGAGCCTGATTCCTCACCACTGACACTGGACAGAGACCTTGCCTTGGAACAAAAAATAGATACACACTATTTCCAGATGCAGCTCTCTGCATCAAGCACAACTTCCCTTAAGAGCACACAGTTAACACACTCAGTTTAGGATCTAGATTTCTCTCTCTGTCTCCCTCCAGGTCCCTAGTAAGACACCCCACTGGCATAGCTTTAGTGTCCAAGCCAAGTCCTCCAGCACCCTCTAACACAGATATAGCTAATGTATAGAAATGTTACACAGTTTCTCTGAGATATGCAATTTAGCGAAGCATGTTAAAAACTAAAGTAGCATGCAAGAATGCCTTACTCTATGCATATGAGTCTTTTACATCATATACTTCAAGAAAGGTTTTCCAAAAGACAAATTACCAAACTGAAATATTTAACAAAGATATCACTTAATTTCTTGTTAATATCAAGTACCAGTACTGCTTTAAAATTGTCTTGTGCAAATTGCCATACTAAAATAATAATAAAAAATGAAACCACATAATATCAGTTGCCAAGAACAGTTGTTTGCTCTATCCAGATGTTTAATATGGTGTCCCTTCCATCCTTTTAGGATTGATTAGAGTATTGTATCACAGATTGTCCTACACAAACTGCAGTCCTTGGGTATTTTCAATCCATTTGGTGTAAGGGCAAGAGTCAGGAGTAGTGCTACTATTTATAAAGGGGATCAGGCCTTTTCTGTTTATGTTCTGATAATCACTACATTCCCAATTTACATGTATCTAGATAGGCAAGGGAAGGAATGCAATAAGTCTTTCTGAGGGGTGCCACACACTTTTGTGACTTACATTTAGGAGAAGGTATGTAATAGGTATTTCAAGGAGTGTCACACATTTGTCTAAGCCCCTTTCTTCCTTACATCAAGCACCTCTGTGTGATCTTTGATCTCCACCAGGGAATCTAGAATGGAATGTGCACATTAAGCATGTGGCTACCTCCCTCCCCAAAATGAGGGGATCAGGCATGGCCTTGTCACTCCGCTCTCCCCTCTCACCAGCTACTGTGATAACCAAACTGCTTGCTAAAGCCAGAATAGCTGGACCGTAGTCAGGGATTTATCCTTCTTTGCCCCAGATCTGGCTCCAGTGCTGGCCCTTGGTGTAGGTACCATTATGGACTTTCACAGACATTGTATGGCCTGCAGCTACATTCTGACTTCAATAAAGAGAAATTTTCTTTGAGAATAAATGCGTCAGGGACCAAAATCCTCGATGCTTTAGAATATTTTTCTACAACAAATAATGAATGGGAGTTTCAGGTCTTTTGGCTTACCTTCCTCAATTCACTGCAATATCTACTCTAATTTAATTTGCGAGTGACCTTCTGCCGCTGGCCCACTTTGTTCTAAAAGAAGCTGCCGTAAGATACTATGAAACTCAGCTATAAAAATCATAACTTCTGAGTTTAAAAACTATATATCATTACAATTAATAGAGCAAACAGATTAGGATTTTGTTCACACAATACTTCTGTATAAAAGGACTAACTTGTTTGTTATTTTTATTGTTATTTCAATAAATATATGCAATTTTTAACTTTCAGATTTTGCTTTTTGCATTTATCTCTTTTGGCAAGCACTGTAATATTGCTGTTTTTAGTTTGTCATTTTAACTAGTTCATATACAGAAATCCAGCTTAATATTTTCTGAAGCCAAGCTTAAAGAATTTCTTTTTTTATAGTATGCATGTTACCATTAGCATATATGAACGTTTTAGACCTACGTTACAGGAAATAGTTCCTGAAATTGACCAGATGAATTTCTAAACTAACTACTGGATGTCTACATTATTAACTTTGTATTTTTCCAATTTTATAGTGTCTGTCCTTAAAGAAATAAAACCACAGTGCCCAGTGTCTGCTGAAGTAGAGAACCAACAAAAAATACATGTATACCATAAATGGACTGTGTTGTACATCTTTATCATGTGATCTAGCTATTATCATCTGACGTGTTTTTACTTCTGCATTGTCACCTTGTACACATTATTTATTTATTTATTTATTGACATTTGTTAACCGGGTTAGTCCAGCTGAGCCATGGGCCCATTTTCAGTGGAGACCTGAGGAGAAAAGCTCCAGAAAATGAACAATTATTACAAAAATTGCAAAGATACAATCAACAGGTAACATAAGTATACTAGTAAGTAATAGCATGACATAACATAAGTTTATTAACAGGTAACACAGCTATAAATATTACATATTAAAAAAACAGAGTATGAAATTCAGTGGAATATCATACATGAGGTCAGTCCCAATGTACAAAGATCAATAGCAATACAAGAATCTATTATTATTGTTATTTTTTGGTGCATTTAAAAATAGGAAAAAACAGGGAAAAGTAACAGAAGGTGCAGAGTATATGAGGAAAAATAAATTATGTAGATAAGAAGGGATAATAAGTCAAGTGGGAAGTTGACAAGGGCAGGACCGTGTCTTTTGTAGATAAAATTTAAGCTCTTGTTTAAACAGGTATTTTTGAGGAGTGCTTCTTATATTGAAAGGGAGTAAGTTCCAAGCATGGGCTATGGAGTATTTATAAATGGACTTTCCAGTGTTTTTATTGGGTTTGTATATGTCAAGGTGGTGTTTGCTGGTAGTACGGAGGTGGCGTTGGGGGTTATAGTAGGACAGTAGATTAGAGATGGAGGTGCAGAAAGTGGGATCATTCAGGAAAGAGTGTGCAATGTGTAGTTGAGAAAGTAAAGTAGTTGTTTAGGAATTCAGGCCATTGGAGTGTCTTAAGGGCGAGGCAGTGATGGGATTTGTATGGAAGATCGGAGGCAACTCTGGCTATTTTGTTATATGTTTGCTCTAGTTTGGAGAGAAGAGATGTTTGAACATTAGTAAGGACTGGGGCAGCATAAAGAAGACAGGATAGAAGGAGTGACTGAGCTAGGGAGGGTTTGAAGGAGGGAGTAAGAAATTTTTGGTTGTGATAGAGAAGACCAAGTTTTCGGTGTTTTTTTATACATTGTTGGATATGTATATCGACTTTTAGTTCATCATCAGTGATCACTCCAAGTAGTTTGGTATGGGGTTCAGGTTTGATAGTGGTGTTGTTGAGGGAGTTGATAGAGAAGGAGGGTTTGTGCAGACAAGTGTTTTAGGAAGGAAGAGAAGGAGTTTAGTTTTTTTTTTGGATTTAGTATGAGTTGATTATCAGAAAGCCAGGTTTTGACAGAGGAGAAGGTATGTTGAATGAGAGCTAGAACTTCAGGAATGCTGTGGGCAGAGGTGATAAGAGTGGAATTGTTGGCATATTGTAGAAGTGTTGAGAGGTTAGTAGCAGAGTGAAGTTTTTAGGGAAAATATTGAACAGGAGAGGGTCAAGGATAGATCCTTGAGGGATGCCAGTGTTTACTGGGAGGAAAGGGGAGAGGACAGTTTGCCAATGAATGGATTGCTGCCTACCGGAAAGGTAGCTAGAGAACCATTTAGTAGAGGAGGTACAGAGATGAAGGTCAGAGAGTTTAGTTAGAAGTTTTGAATTGGAGACAGTATCAAAGGCCTTAGACAGATTGAGGAATAAACAGGAGATGAGCAAGTTATTGCTGCGAGCATCAGCTACTGTTTGGGTGAAAAAGAGTAGTGCAGTGGCTGTACTATGGTGGGCTCCAAAGCCATGTTGGGTGGGAGTTAGGAGGTTGTTGTCAAGAATATGTTTGAGTAACTGACTATGGATGCACTTTTCCAGGATTTTGGATAGGGGGGACAGGATAGCAATGGGTCTGAAGTTAGAAGGATCAGTAGAGTTTCCACCTTTGTGGAGAGGGCTTGTATAAAAGGATTTCCGTATGTCTGGGGCACAGGCTTCAGAAATGGAATGATTTATAATTATAGACAGGGTATGCAATAGACTGTGCAGCAACTTTAAGAAAGCAAGGGGGTAGTTGGTCGGTAGAGGGGGAGCAAGGCTTAAGCTTATTTAGGAGAGATTTAATAATGGAAGTGGGAACTGGTTGGAATGTGAAAGTGTTGGGGAGGATTTTTCTATGGGGTGATGGAAAGGTTGAGTTAGAAGTATTACTTTGTGTAAGTTTGTGGATCTGCAATTATTGCAATTTGTTAGTTTGTATAAGGTGTCTGCCTTGAAATGGGTTCAAGTTTAGTTTGGCAGCCTGGCTGAGAGCTTGAAAAACATATAAATTCACATCTAATTCTTTATATTCATGCAGCTGCACACATGGGTGAAGTGTCCTGCTGTCAAGCAGCACTTAGGAATATACTTCAGGTGAGATTTGTAGTACAAACGTTAGCAAAGAGCTACATAACTGTGTAAGTAGACTTAGATTTAATAGTCATTGTTTCCCCAGCTCTGACAAAAGAAAGTTACTACATCTTAAAGTATGTTTTTGAAAGGTAGGTGTAATATTTGGAATAAAAGGTAAGTAACACCTGAAAGTTTTTACTTGCTACGTGATGCAAGTTTGGTACAACAATGAAACAGATACATTTTGATGCTTTTGAGATTCCTTGGTACATCTTTGTACAGGAATCAGCTGGCTACATGAGAAGATGGCAGGCAAAATATTCCTGTTTTAGAAGGTCTAGCTTATTGAATTGCACTGGTGTTTCTTACGCTCTTCTATTACAACGATAGCTAGATCTCCAAGACAAAAGTGTAACACTCTTAACAAACAAAGATATGCTCTAAATTCTGAAAGGTTTGATCACAGTTATCTGTAAATGACATTGCAGGTCAGGATGTAGGTCACTAGAGAAGGTTCAATTACTCATTTGTCATCCTTGGGGCTAAATTAATACTACATTGTTTAATTCTGCATTCTGTGATGGAATTGTTCTCTCACTTTGTAGATTTACCTAGTAAAAGATAACTGATCTGATCAAGGCTGGGGTTCACCAAGGCAAATAAGTGGGCTAATATTAGAGGAAAACAGCTGAATTACCTTGAAGGAACATGACCTCTGTTCCTTTGTGTAGCTGGTAGTCAACCATTTCCTTCTAGCACTAGAACATTAATTCATTTGATCCTTTAACTACCCATTCCTTCTTTTAAAGTATGGAAGCATACACAATGTAGCAAGTAGTATAATTCTTATTTCTACATTTTTATTTCATTATATAAAGGTGATATCATCTTCTTTATTTTGAAATTTGCTCCACTAGGAGAAAACAATGGCGGAGGATGGGGGACTATTGCTTATTCAACGCTTTTATAATTTCATATGTGACTAAGGGGTGGTGCAGTGGTTAGCATTGCTGCCTCACAGCAAGAGGTGCTCCAGTTCGATTCTCGGCTGGGGTGCCTTCTGTGTGGAGTTTGCATGTCCTCTCTGGGGTCGCGTGGGTTTCCTCTGGGTGCTCTGGTTTCCTCCCACATTCTAAAGACATGCTGTAGGTGGACTGGACACTCTAAATTGGTCCTAGGTATGAGTGTGTGCATGTGTGTGCCTTCTGTGGAAGGATGGGTGCCGGGCTGGCAACTTGACACTGTAAAACTCCACTGCCAATCATGAGTGGACAGGTGATCTGCTGTGGCAACCCCTAACTGAGAAAAGCCAGAAGAAGATGTGACTAAGGCCAGGAACATGACTATTAAAGGTAATTACATTTTAAGGTTTTTGTAGGCACTGTTTTAACAAAATACATGGGTACTGTTAGGCGTATGTCAGATGCTGTATTTCCTTTAAAGGTTAACTAGTGAAAATACGATCCAAACAAAAAAAAAAACAAATTCCAGGAGGTAAAGCAGCCAGAGGTATCCACCAAAAGACGAATCCAAATCTTTAAAGGTTAGCTCAACTTATAAGTTCGACGTTTTCATTTATGTACATGTCCACAATACATTCTCCAAGTTTTCCATGCCTAAAGTACATATGTTTTAGGCTAAAATTAGTGGTTAGGATGAGGTTTATGGGTGTCTGAAGTGTACAGAGGAATTAAGAAAGGTATTTTCAGATGAAACGTTGCCATATAGATGATGTCATCTTTGGCACAGAACTGACTTTTGTCAGGTTTGCAGTTCTTGGTATATTTTGTAACAGTGTCGCTCTCTGCACTGCAGTGCTTGCTCAGGAGGCTGCTATAAAATTGCTCTTGCTACTTAGTGAGCTGTGCGGATTAACTTGGTAGTGGTTGGGGTAGGAATGGGAAATCTACTCCTCATTGAGAATGAATGCCATACCACTATACATGATCTATGGTGGTTGTCAGTGCGATGGTACATCATCCATGGACTGGCACCTTGCCAATCTCTTATGCAATCAGAGTTGTGACTAATTAAAAGTCCAGTTCTTTGCCTCAGAAAATGATACCCACTCCCAGCAGTTTGTTTGTGTCTTTCAGCTTTTCCCAGTTAGGGGTCGCCACAGTGGAACTCTGGTCTGCTAATGATTGGCAGTAGATTTTTACGTGCTGGCTTGCCGGGCCTAATGCACAACCTTCAATGAAGGAACACCCATTAACGTATGTCGCCACACAAAAGATGCTCTAACTGAGAATCGAACGGGCAACGTCTAACTGTGAGGTGACAACGCTACTCCCATCAGTACAGTGTTAAATTAAACAGATGTCATGTCTAGTGGCTTCAATGAGCTGGACTGCATTAGTCTTGAGGAACATATAGATGATGCACTGCTGTTTATTTATAATGCTTTTCAAATTAAGGGACACCTAATCATTTATACACTTTCTAACTGACCACGGTTTATTGATTTATTGTCAATTCAGTGTGTTTAAAGCTATATTTTGTCTCTGTTTGCTACATAATGCAAATCTGCTGTCATTCTTTATCTAGTACAACCATGCTTGAGTAATGTCTCTATCTATGACTCTCACGTTTTGCAGACTGAAGCGAATGCTTTTCCGTATAAATGACCACAGAGTGTCATACCTGGCATAGAAGCAAACCTATAATAGATCTCATGACAGCAATCCTAAATATAGAAGATATAACCAAGTCAGATATCCAACAAAATTTGTCAAAAGCTATATATAAATGTTGATTTAATGTATGTTATTTTATAGATTGGTGTAGCTGCATACAAATTATGACAGCAATCCTATTTTAAAAGTACATATATGAAAGTGTCAGAATGGTAAATGTGAAAACCAAATGAGAAATTTTAAACTGCCATGAAGGAAATTATTTTTTTCAGTATTAATTGTTATTCTTTACTGTCTACACAAAATGATATGTTTTCTGAAAACATCTGGAAAAAGGCGACTTATTCCAGTATAATGCCTTTGAAAATGTCACAGAAGTGTGTTAATTGGTTACAGAGCTGTGAAGACTTGGAAGGTATTTTTTCTACTCAGCACTTTAAAAGAAATTTTGTCAACTATTTAATAGGATTAGAATGTCTTGGGGTTAGGCAGCCTTTTGTATTTTCATTACTTAATTGTTTCAAGTTTAATAAAACACATCAATGGCTTACTTTTAATAAAAAGTGATACATATTATTTACCAGGACATCTAAAAGAAGAATGTGCTGTAATTGTTTATTTCTGAAAATGATTGCCTTTTCTACATGCTTTAGAAAGTTGTGTGTCCAATTTAGAGAAAAGATTAGCATTTAATATTGCAAACTAAATGTGGTTCTTTTGCATACATTGTCTGGTAAAACCCTCTGACTTTATTTTTTCAGCCAACACCATGCAGAGTGCCCAAAGGGCTTAGAAGATTCTATCAAATTTACTTTGATGTATGGAAGAAAATAAATGCTGATGAGATCTTACTAATAGGGATTAGCCCAGATGTGAGATAAAACAGTTTCATGAGCCTTGGGCAGTTCGGTAGGGTCAACAACAGAAGATTGTTTTTTAGCTGTTTTTTCTGTGTTCTTGAGAATTTTATATTATTTAGTGAGGTGAGTATGTGTACATCATCTACTGTTTTACCTTGACCTGATCATGAAGTGTTTGCTCATTTTGTTTGCTCAAACATTATTGACTTTTAATATTGCTTGTCTGTGATGTCTTGCTTCATTGCTGTGATTTGTTTAGGTTTGAAATATTTCATAATAAGAGCCAGCATCACTGGGTAGTGTAGAAGACATGATTCTTTTCATTTTAATTTTCTAAGAATACGCAGTCTTCCTCTGAACTGAGTGAGAATATATAGGCAATGAATTATGGGGGAGCAAAGTCCTCTGCATGAAGGGGGTGCAGGCTTCCTCTACAACCATGCTTAATTTCAGTTTTTAAATATATACCCAAAGTTCTGTTTTCTTTCAGTCCATACATTTAAAGTTTGTATTGTAATCGAGGTAATGAGTTTAATACAGAAATGTATGAGCTATTTTATTTAGTGAACGTGTTTTGAGATAACATCCCATTTCTTATGTCTTTTATCCTAATCAAGTATCTTGTTCTTATGGAAATATATCAACCTGATAGTGTGTGCCTAGATCCTGATGTTAAACATTTTTTTATGATTTTCTGTATTCAAAAACAATTTCTTTTTCAGAACATTGCAAGTTCCTTCTGCAGTTTTACCGCTCAGTGCATCACTCAAATTAGATTGATATAATGACTGTTTTGCTTCCATGCAATCTGTTATTAATCTTCTGTACATTGGTTTAGATTTCATTTTGGCAGAATTATCTAGCAAGAAATTAACCTTTATAACCCCATAATCACTGTAAATGAACAGTAGGAAAACTTGATATAAAGTAGCAGCCATTTTTTAAGAACACAAACAAAGTCTTGTATGTTCCTCTCCCTGGAAGGTTCTTTTACAGTCTGAAGCAATTGCTGCTCCTGAACTTACATTGTAAATAATTTCCTTACTATTGTTGAATCAGTATTACTTCACCTGTTTCTGTTAATTTTAAGTCCCCAGCCAATATCATTCTTCCATCATGTGTTTTATGCAAGAAACGTATGACTTCCTCTGGGTCATCAGCACTTGACTTTGGTGGTCTGTACACAATATACAGTATTGGCATTATCACTGAACATGTAATAATCACAGCTCACTTACCAGTCTTTAATTACTATCATAATACCGCCACCTGATTTTTTGTTAGAATGTCAACAAAAACATCTATACCCTGACAGAACTGGTTTCCAATCATTGTTCTTTAACCATGTTTCACACACAATAACAACATCAATCTTATGGGAATGTAACAAATTTTACAATAAAAAAATTCATTATTAATGTTCCTAGCATTAACAACCACTAGAGATGCATCAAAAGTTGGCCTATTTCAGTTTTAAACTACAATTATAAAGTGTTTTATTTATGTATTTATTTATTTATTGCATTTGTTTACTGGGAAAGCCCTCTGAGCCTAAAAGAGCCCATTTTCCGTAGAGGCCCTGGGAGAAAAGCTCCGACAAGAAGATAGATACAGAAAATATTAAACATTAATTGGTACATAAGGAGATACAGTGTTGCAGATAGTGATTACAGTAATATATACAGAATATATACATAAAAGCATGAATTTTGTTGGTTGCCAGATGAATTCAGTTATAAACAGAGATATATTAATAAGCATTATTGTAGCAGTATCAACAAGTGATAAAAATTAATAATTATTGAGAAAATATCAGTCAGCAGTAGCAAAAAGCATAGGAATTTAGTTATTATATAAGGAGAAAGAGGAGGTTAGGTTATAGAGCAGGTACATAGCCAGGAAGAGTTGAGATGATTTTTCAGTATTTGTTTGAAGGTGGTGGTGCTGCCTGTATTTCTTATAAAAGGTGGAAGTGAGTTCAATTGTTTGATGATGGCAAAAATATAAAGGAGTTGATCAGTAGGTAAGGTGGGCTTTTCTACTTTTAGAAGTAGATGACTTTCAGATCTTAGTTGCCTGCTGGGTTGGTATTGGGTGAGTAGTGTCAAGAGAGCAGGATAGTCTGTGGGTCTGCAGTTTATTTTTTGCCCTGTAATTAGTTGGATGAATGTGAAATGGTGAGGGAGTTCCAGCCAGCCTAATTGTTTCAGTGAGTTACAGTGGTGGGATGAGAATTTGGCCTTAGTGGCAAATTTGGCTGTTCTATTGCAACACATTTCAAGTCTGGATTTTGCAGAATTTTGGATATTAGTGAGGAGAGGGGTGCCATAAAGGAGAGATGGTAATAAAGGGATGGTTGCAAGGATTTGTCTCGTAGACAAGCTAAGAAAGTGTTGGTGCCTGTAGAACATACCGAGCTTTTGGTGTGTTTTTTTGTTATTGTTTATGTATAGGTCAAAGTTAAGGTTTTCATCTATAATAATGCCTAGTAGTTTACTTTGTGGGACAACTTCTATAGTGGTATTGTCTTGGGCTTGTATAGTGAAGAGTTTTTTTTATCTAGGGGAGTGGTTTTATTAGGGGTAAAAAGTACTAGTTTAGATTTTTTTTTTTTATTTTAGGGCAAAATTATTGTTAAGCATCCAAGATTCAGTAGAAGTGAAGGCATTCTGGGTGATTTGCTGGAGTTCAGAGCTAGAATTTGCAGTGCATATTATTGTAGAGTTGTCAGCATACTGGATTACTGAGTATTGTGGGACAGTGGAGTGAAAGTTGTTAACACAGATGAAAAATAAGAGAGGACCAAGTATGGAACCTTGGGGTATCCCTGTGGAAGTATTGTGGAAGGGAGAGTAAGACTGTTGCCATTTGGTGGATTGCTGCCTATTGGAGAGATAGCTATTGAACTATTGTAGGGTAGGTGGGGGAAATGTGGGGGGTAGATAGTTTGGATAGCAGGATGGTTTGGGAAATGGTATCCAAGGCTTTGGAGAGGTCTAGGAAATGAGAAGTGATTGTTTTGCCAGACTCCCATTCCCAGTTGACTGTATCTAGGAAGGAGGGGAGGGCAGTAGTGATGCTGTGTCCTGCTCTGAAACCATGCTGAGTAAGTGATAGAATTTGGTTTATGTCTATAACAGCTAAAAGAATGGCAAAGGTGTTGCCAAATGTGATGGATATGTATCAGTATGGTTTTGTGGAGGGAGGGCAAACATTTGACAACATAAGCAGAACAATGATGATCCAGAGGGAAGTGGAATGTAAGAAAATACTGCTGTTGTTGGTGGTTCTTGATGTAGAGAAAGCATTCAACAGAGTAAGCTGGGATTTTATGAACAGGGCAATGGAAGCATTTGAATTCCATTTTAAAATAACAAGGTAAATTAGGAGGATGTATGAGGAATCAGAGGCAAACATTAACATGGAAGGGTTCCTCTCTAATTTGTGTCTGAACAGAGGAACCAGGCAGGGGTATTCTCTATTTCTTTTGTTGTTTGTGTTATATTTTGAGCAATTGTAAAAACAAATAAGGGACTCAAAAATTCAAAGATATACTTTGTATAGTAATCAAGAAAAGTTGCCTTTATTTGCAGGCCATAGTATTTTATACCTGATAAAACCAGAAAATTGTATCTCAGTGTTCTGGAACATGCTTTTTGGGATATAAAATTAATGAGGACAAAACAAAGGCTATATCTGTAAACTGTGTAAACACAGATAAATGTTCAGTTACACCCATATTTATGGGGAGACAAAAAATTAAGTATTTAGGAATATGGGTTAAAAAGGATTCTGCTGTAGCAGCTAAGGATATATGGGAAGAGACTAAACAAAAGATAATACAAAAAGTGAGAAAATAGAAGCTGTTCTTTATAGATATGGATAGTAAGATACAAGCAGAGAAACGGTTTTGGTCTCTTTAGTTTTACGCATCAGTCAGGCAGATTTTTATCAGAGGAGTTGTGGACAGTAATTAATAAAGTGTTGAAGGATTTTTTTCAGGAATGCAAATAGGTCAGAGTCAAGTGGAATAAGTTAATCCTTCCAATAGGACAAGTTGGTTTAGGATTACCTGATTTGAAGAGATATTTTAGAGCTACATAGTTAAGACTCATATATCTGTATATCTATAACTATATACACACACACACACACACACACACACACACACACACACACACACACACACACACACACACACACACACAAATATATATATAAAACACAAGCAGAAAGCTATAATTCAATGTGTAAAGGGATGATGATGAAGCAGGGGAGAAATTCAAGAAATAAAGAGAGAGTGGGATTTTGGATGGAGATTCTTAAGGAGAATAACAACAGTCCTACACTGCAGAATATTATATTCATAAAGTAGCAGAATGTAGTCTAAGAACAAGGCCAACATGAGTTTGCAGAAAGGAGATTCTGCAGATAGGGATGACTGCAATTCAGGATTTAGAGAATAGACAAGATGGTGCTTGAATTTACTGGAGAAAACTGGCAATGAAACCAAGGTACTGGGAGCAAATAACATGACAGGGAAAGGGAATAGAATGAGAAGAGGTCAAGAAGACATTTGCACTGCAGGCTAGTGATTGCCTTTCCTATCAGGAATTGATATCAGAGTAAAGACAAATGGATAGAGGAATCCTAAGTGAAAGATCTGCTCTTCTGGAGTTTTTAGTTGAATCTAGAACGGAAGCTGCTGTTAAAAAGGAATTATTAGTAGGGCATGTGATGACCCTCCACTGGACCAGTAATCAAGGAGCCTCAATCCTCACCACTGGCAACAGTGGGGGACAGTCACTGAGAGGATGATAGGTACACACACGATATTTCCAGATGCAGGTCTCTGCATCAAGTGCAATTTCCCTTAAGAGCACACAGAGACCATAGTCAGTCCGGGGCTGTTTCTTACTCTTTCTCCATATCCCCATTAGGACTCCCCACTGGCGCAGCTATAGAGTTGAGATCTCAGCTGAGTGACCAAGCGAAGACCTCCAGCACCCTCTCTGTCCAACCAGTGCTTTGTGTCCCTGCCCAAGTAGCTGACACATACAGTCTTTGAAGTTTTATTTACACACACACACACACACACACACACACACACACACACACACACACACACACACACACACACACACACACACACACACACACAGCTGGTGAAGGCTGGCACAGGTTTACAATCTATGCCCCTTGTACCCAGACTACAAAGTAGTTATCACTGCCACCAGTCAATCTTTTACAAGCTACCTTAAGGCCCTTAACAAAGGATGTCCAATCTTGCTGTTTTATATTAATATTAATATAAATGCCTGTCTGACCAAGAGCAAGGCTGTTAGGAGTGGCCCACACAGTGTCACAAAATAAATATGTAAGTACTCTCAAAACTTAAATATCTCTACAAAGATCAGCCACAATGAAATGTTTGAATATATGTAATAATAAATAATAAAAGAACAAGACAATACTAAAAATATATTCACACTGGCATTAGAGTTCAAAACCACAGGAAATATTTAAAATAACATTGCAGTACAGGCTTACACAAACAAACAAAAAAAAAAAAAACATCTAAACTAAACTTCACTATATTCCTGACTGTATCTAAGAGAATTATACCATTCCCTACAAACTTACTTCATTAGAGCAAGGCAGATGTGGTGAATGGTACTTTCTTGTTGTTGTCAGGTCCAAGACAGAATGCAGGATGCTCTGTCTCACTAACAGACTTCTCAAATTAATAGCTAAAATATTACTGCTGGATAGCTTACAGAATGACATAATTTCTGGTCATCTGACTTCTAGTTTTCAGGCCAAAACCCCCATTGCTAGAAGCTGGCAGCATGTAGCATCTACCTGTAAAAATATACAGACAGGGGATTTTTCTCAGATCTTTGGCAGATGCTGGAATTCATAAAATAATTGCATTCCATTATGCTTCAAAAGTAACAATTAGTTCATTCCAAGGACAATAGAGAAAATGTCTTAGTTCAGACTTCGTGTCTCTAGGCACACTGAAAAATTGAAATATAGCCTTTTTATTGCATAGCTTATAAAGTAATTTAATTTCAGATATTTTTCTAAAGTTTGCTGGACTGAGGTTAACCCTCCAGTTTCCTCTGTTAAGTATATACATTTAAACAGTTACAATAGCGCAGGTTCATTTCTGTTCTCTTCTAGTAGGGCACACTGTGGCTACATTTCAAACACAGCACTCTACAAATACCTTTTCAATACACATGTCTGTACAAGCAGTTTGATATACACATTACATACAGTTCTAATACATTTGTAACACAAGCATCTTGTAAAAATCATTTTGATATTCACCAATGACATATAATTATTTACAAAATTCCAGCTAGCTGTGCTGGCAGTATCTCCTTTTGTCACAGGGCATATGAAATATTGCACGACAACTATAGGAGTCAAACAATGAAGATTTGAAAAGAATGGGAAGAGCAATTGGATAAGTAATTCATAAGGAAACAATGGGAGGAGATATGTATGGCTCTCAAATATACAAGACAGTTTAGAAGATTTAGAATTTTTGCTTAGAAGTGTTTGCATATGTATACCCCAAGCAGACTACAAAGAATTTTTCCTCAGGTAGACAGCAAATATTGGAGGTGTGATGGGAAGAAAGAACTAAGTGGAAACATATGTTTTAGGGGTGGAATGATTGGGCAGACTTTAAAAATTGTTTACAGAGTACTCTGTCAGAAACATTGCGTGAGCAAATAGGTGTAACTAAGGAAATTATTTTTTCTTTAGAGCTGGGATGCAGGATCTGAATTGTTTGCATAGAGTAAGGCCTTGTTAAGTTTAATTCTTGTGGCTGCCAAAAAAAGCAATTAGTAGAAAATGGAAATCAAAGTCTAAACCAACTATATTTGAAGTAATATTATTGTAGCAGAGATGAGAGAATTGTAAGTGGGATCTTTAATAAAGGGAAATAGCAAATTACATAGAAAAAATGGAAATTGTGGGAACAATACATGCAGAATAATGTTTTGGAGGAGGAGTGAGGGTTAATGAAAGACAAGAACAGAGCAATTTATGTAACGTTGGATTGATGATAATTGTATAAAAGAATGTATGTGATACAGTGGCGACTGGTGACTTCAAATTAAAGGGGGGCTGCAGGAGACAGCTGAATGGGTGGGGCCAATGAGAAGGGGTGTGTCCAACTAGAAAGGGGTGGAGCTATGCTCAAAACCACAACAACTGGAACTTTAATTAAATAAGCTGCCCTGGTTGCCAAACCGTCATTACGAGAGTCCAATCAAGACAAAATGAAGTGTAGAAGATAACAATATTTCAATGCATTGGCTACATGACAACTTATTTAATATCTAGATGGAAACTCAAAGGTTTTGAGGCATGAAAAAATAAATTGCTTTTTAAATACATTACTGTAATGCCAGTCAAAATCAAGTATAAAAAAACAAGCAGCACTCAGCTCAAACCACTTCTCCTTGCACTGCAGTTTTAATTATATTTTATATTCAGCTTTATAATATTACCAAGTAACATGCTGAAAGTAGCAATCTCTGTGATACCCCCACTTGTAAAAATGTTTCTTATCCAAAAAAGACCTGCTGCCTGACAACAACTATCTACTTGTTTCATGGGGAACACATGATCAAAGGATAAAATGAACAGTGAACAAGAAACAAGCTCAAGATAAATTGCTTAAAGGATTACTGCACAAGTTATGGACCACACATGATAGATTGGCATTCTGTTTAATTTACGGGTAAAGCCTGCAAAGATAACTGCAAGTCTCCAACAAATGTAATGAGTCATATGCATTTCAATACCTAAGGCTTATATGTTATCTAGTTACGTAAATATTCTCTGCATGGCAACAATGGAAAGGCTTTCACTGTTGGTAATTCTTTAACAGTATGCTTATTAAAGCTTACTTGCATCTTACAATCTCCGACAAGCTTACCTGATGGTCAATAAAACATTGCTACTTTAATACAGAGCAACAGGGCACTGCAACAGCATGCATTTTCTGTATAATGTTTGTTTGTGTCTTTCGGCTTTTCCCGGTTAGGGGTCGCCACAGTGGAACTCCGGTCCACTAATGATTGGCAGTTGATTTTTATGTACCGGCTTGCCAGGCCTGACGCACAACCTTCAACGAAGATACGCCCATTCATGCATGTCTCCACGCAGAAGACGCTCTAGCTGAGAATTGTACTGGACAGTGTCTTACTGTGAGGTGACAATGCTACTGCAGCACCACCACCGCAGTTGCATTTTCTGTATAATAAGAAGCATAAATCAACAGTATACAAATATGACATAAAACCAGAACATTCTGCAAAATCAAGGACAGATGAAAAGCCACGGTCATACTTGTGGTCTACCTTGGATGGGTGAATACTCTGCACACTTACACTGCATAATTGCTCCTTGCCTTGCTTAGACACATCCAAAGCCACTACAATGGGGAGTGGGGTGCAACAAATAGGTCATAGTTTGAAATGTCTCTAGCTGAGGGTGATGGCTCTGACACTCATACTTCTCAACCTCAGAGCAAGAAATCTGGACAAAGCCATACATACAAGTGGGACACAGGCCCAAAAATAAAGACAATGTTTAAATATTGCTCTTATAAACTTAGAAAGATAATAGAATAGTAGTAGGGCTTGCATTAGTATGAATTTTTGAAGGTATTTAATCTGAAACTCAAATGTCTGCCATTATTTTCTAACTGCAGTCTTTAATGATTTGCTACTAATTTGCTAGAAAACCACTATTTTATGAAAAACAGACCAAAAATGTTATGCAAAAATATAAAATTGCCACACAATACAGCTGGGAACCTGTCAAAGAAGGGACACCTTTTTAAAATTAGTACTGTTAACTTGAGCAGCTGACAAAATAAGAGCATCTACATGCATTTCTGAAATAAAAGTAATCTTTAACTCTGATCATTACAGTTATTTATAATTGTAAACCCTCCATGTTTTCTTCCAAAAATGCCATTTTGCAGAGGGATTATTAGGGGGAGAGCAACATTTTGAGCCAAAATTGGGGAGAGTTGAGAGGTTTGGATATTCCTAATTCTATAAAGCGATTTATTTGCATGTACCTCTCAACCTCTTAATGCAGGATATCTGGACAAGGCCAAATATACTGGGGAAACATGCAAACAGTACTAAAACTTGCCCTTGTATAAACTTAAGACAGTTGGTAGAATAACAGGTCTTGCTTTAGCATGCATTTTTCTGAAGGTTATGATGTCTGAAACTCAATGTCTGGCATTATTTAGTGACTTCA
The DNA here is from genome assembly GCF_019279795.1 of Protopterus annectens. NCBI lineage: Eukaryota > Metazoa > Chordata > Ceratodontiformes > Protopteridae > Protopterus > Protopterus annectens. The sequence goes on from NC_056748.1 coordinate 332,156,024, forward strand.
TTCGTAAATGATTTGGCAGAAAACCACAAATTTTATGAGGAACAAACGAAAAATAAGAAGCAAAGATCTATTCATTCTGCAAAATTCTGGACAGTTGAGAGGTATAGTTCAGCCGAGGCTGTCTGAGTTTGCTGCCCTCCCCCCCCTTACAAAATCATGTTCGAATGGAGCATCCCCCTGCAGCCATTCCAATGTCCCATTCCTTCGTTATTTCACCCCATTTGCCATAAACACTGTAATGTGCATATTGCTTTACTTCTGAGATAATATGGATTTAATTTGAAAGTTTTATATTTTACAGCATAAACCCTAATAGATATCTGCTAAACAAAGCAATGCAGTCTCACAATGAAAATAGACTTAGCATCAAAACTTATCTGCCCTTGAAACTCACATTAATTGAAACAGCATTGAAACCCACATTCAAAGAAAATACATTTTGCCAGTGGCAGATAAAGATTAATTTTGGGCTGTTTTCAAATCATAGGCCCCTTAAACATGAAATATACACATGCTCTTTGATACACCTTCCTGACTGTATTAAATTATATTCCTTGTACAATACAGTACAGTTGTTAGAGGGCATTTTAAATTTATTGTTTTGAACATTTTTCCCATAAACAATGAAACAAAATGCATGCACCAATAATGACAAAACTGCTCAATTCAGAACATTTCCATCATAAAAGTCTACTCAAATTTCAACAGTCCACCAGTATCAGTAAATATGCACATTCTCTGAAGAAGTAAAAGCCATCTATATAATTCCACATTAAAGAAATATGTTAACTAATGAAGAGGTTACTGCTAGCAAACAACTTTATATGTCATTGTTTCATCTACCAATAAAATGCCTGTTGCCCTTGAGGAATAAATTGCTTATGTTGCATTAAAAAAATTATAATGCTAGTAATATTGCAATAGAGAATGGATGGCAAACTGATAACAGGTTCATAGTTACTAGGTATCTTCACCAAAGAGGACTGCAGCATCCATCCCCTTTACAACAGAGTACAGTATCAGCAATGGATCTACCTACTGTGGGAGAAGAACCCACATCCTTCTGCATCAAAAGCAAGTACACTACCTGTTGTGCTATTTACAATGTAAGCAGACTTGGCATACGCAGCACTAAACTGTTGTTCCCCTGCAGCTCTCATCTCCTTGTAAAATCTACTCGACACTCAGCTGTATCTCTGAACTTTGCAGCCCAAGAAATCTGGACAAATCCAAAATTTATTTGGGGGGGGGACAAAAGCCCAAAAAACAGGGACACATTTTAAACACTGCATGTATAATGTTGGAAAGATGCTAGAATAAAATGCTGTGTTGCCACCATACATTTCACTGCCAAGTATTGAACCCAGGTCCCTGTGCAAAACAGCCAGGGCAACATACCACTATGCCAAATCATCTATTTTTATGAAAGAAAGGAAGACTGAAACTTAAATGGCTACCATTTAGTGAATTCATTTTTCACCATAGCTGTCAACATGTTAGCACAAAACACCTGAACAAAGCCAATAATGGGGGAATACAGTCCACAGACATATTCAGTGAGTTCAGTTATCACCATAGCTCTCAATCTTGGCACAAAAAAACCTGGATGAAGCCAATAATGGGGGAATACAGTCCAAAAATAGGGACAAATATCCACTGAGGACAGCAGAGCAAACCCACACAAATACAAGGAGGACATGCAGACTCCACACAGAAGGCATCCCAGCCAAGAATCAAACCAGACAACCCATAGCTGTCAGGCAACACTGTTACCGCTGAACCACTGTCTGTGCTAAGTAACAAAAATACAGAAAACACAGAAATGGTGGTGTACAGGGTTCAAGCCTTATTCTCTACCCACCACGAAGCGCACACACACACATGAACAGCCTGCCATTGCAGCGATCACCTGTCTCCAGAACGGCACACCTACCTGTCTCTAGAACCACTCTGGCCTGCCATGCGATCCTGTACTCTGTAACACTCCTCCACAGCGATCACCTGTTTCCAGAAATGCGATCCTGTATTCTGCAGCAGCATAGGTTAGTACTAAGCTAACTGCACTTGCAAGCCATTGTAAGCCTAGCCTCTTATGACACACACACACACACACACACACACACACACACACACACACACACACACACACACACACACACACACACACACACACCTTCGTCCCTTGGAAACTAATCTTGAAACAAAGCTTTTCTTGAACGGGGATTTCAAGGTACATGTTGTATACTTACTGTAAATGCTTTGACTTAGTAGTAGCTGCTATTAACTATTTGTTATTCCTAATATAAACCGTTGCCACTATTAAGTAAATGTCAGTTAACATGTTTGCAAGAAATGCAATTGAATGTTGCTGTTTAACATGACAAATAAGTTAAACATTTAATAAACAAGTTTCAGTTGACTACAACAGAATCATCGGTTCGCAGGAAAAAGGTGTGGTGTAAGCGTACTTCTAATTCATTTGCAGTTGATTTCCTTTGGCAGTTTGGCAGAACATATAGCAGCCACAGTATACGACAAAATGCCTGCTTAATTAGTTTATCCTAGCTTTTTTTTTAATTAATACTGCCCTCAAACTAAGACCACTCAAATCTGTAAGCAAAAACCACAAATATAAATAAAACAAACCGTACACTTAAGAAACATTAAATAGTAACCATTTACAGTGACTTGTTAAAAGGCGAAGACGTTACCCTCATCTCCACGTAGGACGTGTTACTTTTAATGCAGCAGTGACAACCTTGGACATTTATGACAGTAACACATGCTACTGGCAAATAAATTATTTTCCCAAAAAAAATAGCAAGCAAACATCTATACAAAGTGAAAGGATGCTGCACATAGTGAGGCAACTTGCTTACAATGCTAAAGGCAAAAGTACCAGGGTCACTGGCAATACAAACTTCCACAATTTCTTCAGCCTACTTTTGCACCATTTTTGTTTTCCTTTTAAACAAAAGTAAGCACAATTAACACCGATCCTGTAACCATAACTTAACTGGATTCAATAAAAACTTCCCCACTTACATCTAAGACACAGAGGGGAGCCAATGCCTGTTTCAAACTATAAAGCATAAGTTTTGATGAGGGAAATCAAAATAATAACTTATCAAAAAGTAATGCTAACCGATAAAATGGATTGCACAAGTATTATATCAACCCAGTTGCTGAACACTGTCATAATACCATGGAGCTTCCGGCCTTAAAAACATTCTTCTCCTTTTACACTTTCTGGGTCAGGCTACCATATTGTATCACACTTATTTGTACTGAACTGCAATGAAAAACATAACACCATGTGGTCATTAACCCGACTGGTTCTCCATACTGGCTCACGCATGCTGTCTGCAGAGATCACCTGTTTCCAGAAATTCGATCCTGTACGCTGCAGCAGCCCGATCAGTTCTCCATACTGGCCCCTGCATGCTGTGGTCTCCCGTGAGATGTGATGAGGCTGGAGCCTCCTGCTATTGGTCCAGCCTACGGGCGATGCAGTCCAGTGACCTTTTGGTCTGTGCGGTCATCACCGCACAGATCTCTGGGTTGGAAGGGCAGAGTTTCCTGCCTTACCTATCTGGACTGCCTAACTGAGCAGTCTGGAGCTCAGGAATGCCTGAGCATGCGTGCTTGGAGTTCTGGTCTGCCTAACACAGCAGTCAGGAACTAAGCACGCATGCGCGGAGTAGTAGATATTTTTTATTTTTATATGTTCTACGATGGGGGGGAATGGGGACTTTATTTTATGCATTCTACAAGTGGGGGACCCATTTTACAGGTGGGAGGGCTGTAGTCCCTCAGTCCTATAGCACGAGCCGCCTCTGATGTGATATATAACATTTGTAACTGTGAACATGTTAGCATGGTTTGTTTTCATTTATATAAATGTATGTTTGCCTGTGTCTTAAGTTACAATTCAGTAAAGGTGTTAACAAATGCTATCATTTTCAAATAGAAAAATAAAATCCCTGAAGATAAAGCAAACATTTGCTTTGTGAATAAAAGTGAGGATTTCCAACATAACTTCATTTTGAAATGTGTGTCAGCTTATTAGGGTGATATATGTACAGGAAAAATGTTTAGGTAATGCTTGACTTCAAAGATGCATTTGGACTTGAAAAAATAATGAAAGAACACATAGGCTACATAGTATGCAAATGCATTGTGTAGAATTTGCATAGTATATAGCAATATTTACAAGCATGTGTCAATGATAACATGTTAAAGTTACTTGTTGGAAAAAAAATGACTTGTAGTGGCACAAGAATGTCTACATATAATCCCTAGCATCGACATTGTAATGTGATCCAACCTTATTGCAATTTGTGAGTTAAAACTTATGTATAGCAACTGTTATGCAGTTTTGAACTGTGGCTGGTAAACTTTAGTAAGTTTTTGATGAAGCCATTACAAGGTCCTGCTAATGATCTGATCAGCTTTGAGGTCTGGAATGACATGTGTGCCTTTAAAAATACTACTGGATAAAACCGGACGAGGTCTGGCTGATCTATGCCACTCAAATGTATATGTAATGCAATTATTTGGATTCACTTTTACCAGCATATAATGCTATTGTAAGAATTACATAAAGAAAACTTTTTTAAGAAAACCAAACATGTTCCCTCAGTCATAAAACAAGAAGATAGACTTTATTTTACTGTGAACACCATATCAACTTAAAAAGAACCTATATGATGCATTTAAAATTATTTTACCATTTCTTTTTTTCTTTTTGAAATCAGACAAGAAAATTCACAACTGAGAAGGCTTAGCAAAATTATCCTATTAACATAATATTAAAGTGCTGAAACTCTTTCTGAAATATGCAGTAGTGCAAATGCTTATGCTTACAGGAATACAAGAAATCAGATATTAGAATTTGCTCAGTGCAACAACATGAAACTATAGTGGACCTCACAACCTAAACTCAGTAGAATTTGGCCTTCAGGTGTAGTCAGAACCATTTCATGGTCATAACTGAGTATCTCCAGAATATTTTTGAAGCATCACCTCTCAAAAGAGAAACAGCAAATGTAGGATAGATTAAAACACTACCATATATAGTTGGCTTAACTGTGTAAGTCACATTAATACTAACAGTGCAGCCTCAAAAGTGAGCATAGATAAAGATATTTTGGTTTAAAACATCAGTGTTAACAAGACCTGAGCTGGTCACTGCCTTGTAGTTGAATTATGTATTACTATTCTCTTTGAAATACTTTTAGGGCGGCCACGGTGGTGCATTGGTTAGCATTGCTGCCTCACAGCAAGAGGTTCTCCGGTTCGATCCTCGGCTGGGGTGCCTTCTGTGCGGAGTCTGCATGTCCTCCCTGTGGTCGCGTGGGTTTCCTCCGGGTGCTCCGGTTTCCTCCCACATCCCAAAGACATGCTGCAGGTGGATTGGACACTCTAAATTGGCCCTAGGTGTGCGGGTGAGTGTGCCTTCTGTGGAAGGTTGGGCGCCGGGCTGGCAACTCGACACCATAAAACTCCACTGCCATTCAATGTGCAGACAAGGTGATCTGCTGTGGCGACCCCTAACCGGGAAAAAGCCGAAAGAAGAAGAAGAAGATTCTCTTTGAAATACTTTCATACTTTCAGTACAACTCTTTCATAATGATAACAATTAATGCTTTCCCTAGAGTACTCATTAAATATTTCTACTGCTATGGTCATAGTGGCCTGAGACTTCTTTTCAAAGGTGGATACCAAGCAATCAGTCACTAAGACTATTAAGAACCAAGTCACATGACATTTTGGGTAATGGGATTTTGTCCAGGAGGGCCACACAGGATTGCCCTGGAGAGAATCTGTTTCTGTCCATTCAATTATCAAGGTTTATTTTATTTATGTATATTCATTTGTTAACAGGACTTCTCCAAAGGGGCAGAAAGTCATTTTCCAAATGGAAGCCCAGGGGAAAAAATAGCTCCACAGATTTGTGTACAGAATGCACGCAACTAATTACAAAGACAAAAGTGAAGTACAAAGTAATACAAAAGCATGATACATGCATAGCAGACCTTGTAAATAGTATTATAATAATGCAATATGAAAATTATATGGAAAAAAGAAGGAAGAAACCATTTTAAATTGTTAAAGGTGATGGTTACATATTTAAATGCTAAGACAGAGAAGAGGTACAGCAGATATAAGTATTGTTACAAGTAGGATGAAGTGAGGTTAGAAGAGTAATAAAGGGAGGAAGGAGATCAGAAAAAGGAAAAGGAAACATTTAAGAAGAATAGTAATGTGTAAATAGGAAAAGGAATGGGAAAAGGGGAAAGGAAATAGGAAAAGGGGAAAGGAAAAATACTGCAACAGTTAAACAGTTAAAGTGATAAGAATATAAGCTATAATGCTTACAATACAATAATAATTTTAGTATGAAGTAGAAGTTGCCATTATAAACTAGTAATGAACTTGTGAGAAAGAAAATAACTGAGAGAAAGAAAACTTTGAATGTGGCAAGGGTATAGCTTTGTTTGACATGTATGGGAATATTATTCCAAAGTGTGGGAATGCATTTGCTATGGAATCTATCTTGCCATTGAGTCATCTTTATTTGTTGGTGTAAAGTAATGTCCTTCATGTAGGTGTTTGAGGAGTTACTGCAGAGGTACAGTAGGTCAAACAAGATTGGGTCTCTAATTGCACAAGTCATGGTAAAGATCACTAGACAGGGGCCCAGAGAAGTAAATATTGTGGGAAGAAATTTCCAGGGAATTGTTATGGCTAGGCTTGCATAGGCCTTAGGGCCGATAGCCTAGTACCAACCTATGAACATATGAACTACACAGGAGGATTTGATAGGAGTGGGCTTCTAGTCTATCTGATGAAGTGACTCACTTGTGATTGTTATAGTTATGAATCTTAAGATATCTACCTTGGTAATATTCTTGTCCAGATACATGCTGAAGTTGGCAATATATTTAATGATTAACATAATAAGAGATGAATACAATCATAGCAGAACTTCTTTAAATTTGGAGGAGATGCTCTGTAGTTTAGTTGGGCCAGACAGATTTTCAGTCTATTGCGGAGACGTGATAATTAAATAAAAGTAAGCTACCAACAGAGTTTCCCAAGTCCTCAATGACCATATCAGTTTGGAAGAATGGGTTGTTTACATTATGGAAGGTGGATGCCCCCCCCCCCCATATAAAACTACATTACATTTCTTAGCATTTAAATTGATATAATTATCCTCATAGCAACTGTTGTCATGGTTTAACTCTTGCTAAAGGAACTAATTGTTGATGAGTGAGCAAGCAATGCCACTCAGTTTGCAGTCATCAGCAAAATTAGATAGCCAAATGCCCAGGACATTGGACTGAATATTAGTTAAATAAATTCCAAAGAAGAGTGGGCTTAATCTGGACCCTATTTGCCTCCAGCAGCTACATTTTAAAATTCAGAGGTAGATCCAGCAAAGTTCACTACATGGGTTCTATAAGTTAGCTACATAGCAATCAGAGTGGCAATGTAGGGATTACGTTAAGGTCTGAAAGTTTATTAATAATGCCTGAGATAAGCATTATGCATGGCATGACCATTTTCTACAGGTTCTGTTATTGTTTCAAAGTTGAGGTTAAAGAGACAAGATCTGCCTTTGACAAAGCTGACCTGGTTTGGCTTTGAATCTGAGATATTTCGTATATCTATATTTATGAGCTCAGAAATTATGCACTGCATGGCCTTGAATGTAAGACTGATGAGACTAATGGGTCAGTAGTTGTCTGGATCAGTAGTCAGGCCATTATTATATAATGATGTTACAACATTAGGTGCATAACCTGAGGAACAGCTGAGGTTGTGATGGTTAAGGAGAGGCTTAGACAGGCTGCACTTGGAGAAGATAAGGAGGCGACCTAGTATGTTTTCAGGGTCCATGGATTTGGTGTTCTTAGGTTTGGTAAGGGCTGTCTAGACCTGATCCATAGTGATTCTGTGTGGTCAAGGAAGAAGAACCTGGGAGAGAAATTGCAATAAATTTGTCAATTAGGATATTAGCCATCTCTTACTGGTCCAATAAAGTAGTATTATTTTAGGCAAATTTAGAGTGTTGCTGGGTGTTACATTTTAGATTCTTGACATACTTGAAGTAGGACCCTTTGTTGAGATGGCTATTTCACGATCATACTCAGTTTTACATTTTCTAATGGTAAATTTGAGATTTTTGAAAAACTGCTTCAGTGATTTTCGAGCAGGTGAGATGGTGATCTGTTACATTGGTTAATAATTTTCTCCTTATTATATATTATTATGAGAATTCCATAATGTTTTTTTTTCAACTTCCTACCATATTTAGTGTATAATTGCTTATCAATGCAATTATTTGGGTGTGAGTAGAAATCAGAGGAGCAGACAGTGGCTGCAACAATTAGAGCAATAGCAGAAAGTTTCCTTTGGCATTTTCTTTAGCTCCTATATAAGTTGTAATAGGTTTGTATTTGAAAAATACTCTAAAGACAGTGGCATGTTTGGGAATACCACTGATTTTAAAGGAACAGACCACTGATTTGTGGTGAGATTTACCTAGGAAGAGGAAGCACAGGGTGGGGACCAATAAGGAGCTATACTCACAAGGACAAGGAAAAAATATTGATGCTTCTGGTGGCATGGCTGATAATTTGTTTTACACACACACACACACACACACACACACACACACACACATATATATATATATATATATATATATATATATATATATATATATATATATATATATATATATATTACTGCCCTACAATTAATCATCAGCCACTCCCAGGAGAGCATCTCATCATTGGGTCTACTGAATCTAGCATGACCACCCCAGGACTAATTTTATTTGATGTCTGGGGCTATTGAGGAGACTGAGGCCTACCAGGGTATTGTTATACTGCTGCCAATGGAGACATTTCTTCTTAAGGCCTAATTCTGCCATCTCTGCAGAAGCTCATGCTATTCAAGGAGATGGTGTACAATGGGCTCCCTGCATACCATACTTGCCTGCTTGTGCAACTCAGCCTAAAGCCTTGGCCCCTTGTAAAAATCTGCCCCTGTATGTCCCTGGCAATCACCAGTTAACAACCATGTGTTGTGTTTCCAAGAGTTCACCCTGACCCAGGAGGGACATCCTGATTCCTCCTTCACAATCTAGCACCCAAGCCACTAACTGAACTCAGGTCACCTGGACTGAATTCAGAGCTTGTATCCCTCTTTATATTGGTGCAAGCTTGTTCCAGAAAATTGGATAGGTTCAGAAAGTGATACGTGTTTTCCAATTTATTGTTTGATAGTTAAAGTCACCTAGAATAAAATGCTGGGTTTCTTAGGGATTCCATTTCATGGATTAAGGTAGTTATCATGGTCAACAGGAGACATGGAGGGTGAAAAGTAGCTAGTTATGATATGATAGCTAGCTTTATTTACTGTAACTTGGACCTCCAGCTGTGCTCATTGAAACTGGGAGAGATTTTTTTCATGAAATCATGAGGTCTCTGGTAAATACAAATAATCCCTCACAATTGCTATTGGGCTTGAAGACATGATGTACACTGAGCCCAGGTATAGAGGGAGTGATCTCACTTACACTGAAATCAAGTTTCCTTAATCACACATGCACATGCACACACACACACACACACACACACACACACACACACACACACACACACACACACACACACACACACACACGCACACACACACACACACACACACACACACACACACACACACACACACACACACACACACACACACACACACACACACACACACACACACACACACACACACACACATGCGTGCACACAGACACATACACACACACACACACACACACACGCACACACACACACACACACACACACACACACACACACACACACACACACACATACACATACACACACTTGCGCACACACAGACACATACACACACGCACACACACACTTGAAAAAAGCTCACAGAAATGGCATCAGATGGAGCACACAATGAACTTCTGCCACTTCTCTGGAAAATTCATCAGCCTTCTCAAACCTACAGCTTCAAACCATGTTACTCTGCTTCATTTGGTTCTATTGCTCATAATGACCTTTCAACAACAAACATTAGACCAGAGCAAGACAACCACATCCTACTTGGAATACAGCACTGGTAAGTGGTTCATATGCCTTGTAATTCAATACTCAAGTAGCCTACATTTACAGTTAACTGGAATCCTGCTTTATATTGTACCTCCCAGAGGTTCCCTTTGCTTGTTGGCTGAGAACATATATTGTACAAATTGTGAACAGTATTTTTTATTGTGAACAGCCTCTGTCACTGTTCAGCTGGTCTTTTAGGTTCATAGGTTCATAGGGAGGTACTAGGCTATTGGCCCAAGGGCCTTAGTAAGACTAGCCAACAAGGTTCCCTGGCTTATGTCACCCAAGAAAGTTAATTTCCTGTGCCCCTGTCAAGCAGAGCAACAGAAGTGATCCCCGGGGTGTATTTCCTATTTCCCATCCACTCATCAAGATTTTTCCTGAAGAGTGCTAATGAGGAACTTTGCTTGACATAGATGGGTAGCTTGTTCCAGAGTATAGGAAGTCTCTGGGAAAGGAATCTATCCCTCCAGCATGTCCTTTTATTGTGGTGACAAGGTTTAGGTCCCTAAAGCATGTAGCTCAGAGGGATTGGGATTTCTTTAGGTGTAGCATGTCCAACAGCTCTGGGTTTAACATAGCTTTATATGTTAGGCAGAGATCTCAGAGTAGGTGATATGCTACAGAGTAAAGCTGGAGTTTTTTGAGACGGTCAACATAGGGCATCTGTTTGAGGCCAGTAATCCTCTTTGTGAGGTACTTTTGTGGCCTTTCCAGTTGCTGCAGATGTCTTGTGAGGTACATTCCAAAAGGGGCGTTGTACTCTATAATGGGTCTAATGAGTGCTGAGTAGAGGGGAACAATGACCTCTTTTTTCCTGGATGAGAACCCTTTTGTGATGAGGTGTGCCACATAGAAGGGTTTCCTGACTACTGTGGCAATGTGATTATCAAAGCAGAGACTAATGTCCACCTGGGTCCCAAGGTCTCTTATCACACATTCGGCATTAAGTAGACTGCCATTTATGTGGTTGTTCATGGGTACAGAGTTTTTACCAAAGGGGATGACAACACTTTTTGGCATTGAGCTTGAGGCCATGCCTCTGACACCAGGCATCTGTCTCAGTGAGGCCCTTCTGTAGGATGTCCACATCATTTGGGGACTCGACTATGGCTCCTAGTTTGCAGTCATCTGCAAACTTCATTAGCCAGAGGCATTCTGTGTTAGCCTGTACATCAGAGAAGTAGATACCAAACAGGAGAGGTCCCAGGACTAAACTCCGTGGTACTTCACTTGCCACTGGTTTGAAGTCAGATTTGGAGTCTGCAACTCTTACAATGTGGGTTCTGTCAGTGAGCCAGTTGGCAACCAATCTTGTGACATAGGGATTTATACCCAGTTTAGTGAGTTTAGCTGTAATTCCAGAATGGGAGATGGTGCTGATTGCCTTGGCGAGGTCAAGATAGGCTGTGTGAACCACCTTACCCTCGTCTACTGCTTTGGCGACTGCCTCAAAGAAGTCGATCAGGTTCAGAAGGCATAATCTGCCTTTCACAAACCTGAACTGGGTGGGGTCAAGAGTTTGGAGGTTACCAATGTCTTTGTTTATGAGTTCCGTGATGATACGTTCCATAGCCTTGTAGACTGGGCTCATCAGGCTAATAGGGCGATTGTTCCCATGACCAGTGGTGGCTCCCCCTTTGTGGAGTGGGATAACTGTTGCTGTGCACCATTCGGTGGGCACAAAGCCAGATGTGAGACTATGACTGAACATGGTGCTTAGGTAGGGAGCCAGTTCGTTCTGAAGTTTGTGTAAAACGCAGCCTGGCATGTTGTCTGGCCTCATGGATGCTGTGTTTTTGGTTTTAGAGAGTGCAGCCTTTACCTGCATAGATGTGATTACAGGGACTCTGCATTCTTCATGTATAAATATGGGCCTTTTAGGGGGTGTGAGGGGGAGGGTAAAGTTAGCAGTGAACTTATCTGCCAGGATGTTGGCAATATCAGTTGGTTCTGTAATTTTCATGCTATTGTGCTGTAACTCAGAGCAGATTTGGGTGTTGCCATTGAGATTCTTGGCATAGCTATAGAATGCTTTGTGGTTGCCCTTAGAATCAGTGGTGATTTTGTTTTTGTTGCTAGCTTTGGAGGATCATATAAGGGATTTCAGTTTCTTACTGAGGCCGACCAGGGAGCTCCTCCACTCATGGGATTGTACTCTCTTTTGCAACAGTTTCTTCCTTCTGTTGTAGAGTTTGTTTATGGCAGGGGACCAGCAGATTGGCTTCCTTTTTTTGGAGGATAGCATCTTGGTTCTGTTTGGGATAGCATGATCCATGCACTCGTGTAAGTGCTTATAGAGTGCATTTGTGTAAGATGCAGCAGTCGTAACTGTATTGTCCATCTGCATGGGTGTCATGAAGTTCACCACTTCTGTTTTAAGAAGCATAAAGTTGGCTTTGGAGAATTTGTTTACCATGGTTTCCTTAAAGGTGGGTGGGGGCAGGAGGCAGATATGTAGGTGATTAGCTTATTGTCAGATCTGACCAACGAGGAGTTGACTTCAGGTATGGAACAGCAGTCACTCATGTTGGTAATAACTAAGTCTAGGATATTGTTGCCCTTGGTGGGGGTGTGGATAAGTTGATCCAGGGCAATGGAATTTATGAATTCCAGAAAGCGTTGAGTGAAGGAGTTGGTACATGAGTAGTTTTCCCTGTTAATGGTGGGGTAGTTGAAATCGCCCATTATTAGGGTGTTTGGTTGAACACTAATATCTTCCAGTATATCAAGAAAAGAGGACTGGGAATCCTGGGGCATGGTGGTGTCTGTAGCAAGCTAAAATTTGGACTGCAGTTTTGCCCAGAGTTAGTTGCACTTGGATAACCTCTGATGCATTATGCTGTGCAACTAGCCTGGAGGTGTGGATATCCTTAATGACTATGGACACACTTCCTCCTTTGGTGTTCTGGTCCAGGTTAGATGCCCGAAAAGTGTGGTATGACTTATAGCCTGATAATGCAGGGGTGCTCTCTAGAGCCTTGAACCAGGTCTCAGTCACTGCACAGATATCTATGTTCTCTATTTTAAGAAGTGCCTTGAGTGAGTGCATTTTGAGATTTAGACTTCTAGCATTGAGTAGCATTACCCTCAGTTTTTGCTTGCCTGTTCCTGTTATGGTGGTGAATTTGTCATTTGAACCTTGCCTAAAAAGGCATTATAGGGGCGCCAAGACCCTTAGCCAATATCCGGAATCCCAGGGGTGACAGGTGCAGGCCATCTCTGGCAAAGCATTGTGGTCTGTCGACCATGACGTCCCAGGCAGACAGATACTGGATCCCCTTAGAATGCTACCAGAAGTCAATCATTTTGTCCTTGTACTGCGGTATCATTCTAGGCAATGGCAGGATGCTACTCAGGGCTAGGGTTATACCTGCCTGGATTACAAGATCGGTGAGCTCTTCAATGTCTCTTTTCATGTAGTCCAGGGAGGTACGTCTCAGTTTGTTCACACCAACATGGACAGTGACAGAGTCATATTTGTACTTGTTGTGGAATGAGCTGAGTTCGTGCGTGGGTTATGTGTCAGATCCTGGCACCAGACAGGCAGTTGACAGTAACCTTCTCCTTGTTTAGCCTGGTGAGTGGGACATCAATGTGCCTGACTATAGAGTCACCTATGACTAGTGTGTTGAGTACGTTGTTTTGCCTTATGGGCTCTGGTTTATTGGAACACTGAGTCTGTCAGCTATGTGTCATTTGGGTTGTGTTGGGGGTGGAGGTTGCTTGCATTTCTGCTTTGGAGGTCTCTGTTGTTTGAGCAGATTATTATTGAGAGCCTCTGTGAATGTTTTTGTGTTTCTGTATGTGGATTTTGGTGTAGGTTTAGTGGTACTATGTGATGAGTGTGGTGTGGTGCAAGTGTTTACCTTCTTTTCTTGACTGTCAAGTTCAGTCTTGGTTGGAGAGAGCTTTACCTTCAGTTTGGCTAGATAAGTGCATCTCTCACAGGTTGTGGTGTCGGGTGGTATGAGGAGAGGGTTGTCTGTGTACATGAGGCAATTGCTACATTGCCCCAAGATTCCCAGATTCATCAGCTAGACAGAAGAGAACCCTGGGAGCTGACCCTTGGACATGCCTGAATAAAAAACTCCTTTCCTCTAGACAAGTGAGGAAAGTGAGTATAACAGCTGCTTTTCTCTAAGCAAGTGAGGAAAGTAAGTACAAAAACTGTTTTCCTCTAGGTAAAGAGGAAAGTTGAGTGCTGTAGTAATTTGTAGGTTATTTAGTGCTAACAACAAGTTCTGAACAAGTGCTGAGCATGAATAAGCAAATTCAAGTAAAAACTAAGAATCTGTACCTGGATCTTGTGGTAGATAGGCTACCTAGTGCTTACCACTCCCACTGATAAGCTAGAAGGCTTCCCTCCAACACAGAAAGCCTTCTGGGGTTCAGAAGCTTAAAAACAGTCCTGGATACAGCAAATCTGTATCTGGACTAGACTAGTTACAGGAAATATGGGAAACAAGTGCAAACACAGGCTTTTAAGCCAGTAAGTTGAAAGAGATGGAAAAACTACCAAACGGCCAATAAACTACAATTTCTGGGCCAGAAACCACTCTTGTGGTAGATAGGCTAACTAGTGCTTACAACTCCCGCTGATAAGCTAAAAGGCTTTCCTCCAACACAGAAAGGCTTGGGCAGCACAGAAGCTTAAACAGTCCGGAATACAGCAAATCTGTATCTGGACCAGACTAGTTACAGGAAAGGTGGGAAACAAGTGCAAACACAGGCTTTTAAACCAGAAAGTTGAAAGATATGGAAAACTGCCCAAATGGCCAATAAACTACAATTTCTAGGCCAGAAACCACTCTCGTGGTAGATAGGCTACCTAGTGCTTACCACTTCCACTGATAAGCTAGAAGGCTTCCCTCCAACACAGAAAGGCTTTGGGGGCTCAGAAGCTTACAAACAGTCCTGGTTATAGCAAATCTGTATCTGGACTAGACTAGTTACAGGAAAGGCAGGAAACAAGCTTAGAATTTTTTTTTTTTGGAAAGTGGAAAGGGAGAAAGGAGAAACAGAAGATAATTCAAAATTAAGGACTTAAGTGATTTGCCCTTCTCAAATGTTCTCCCTGTATTAGGTAAAATGAGCTTGTGACACTAGACGGGAATAGAGTTGGGATAGAACTGAACAGATGGGACTGGTAGGAGTGTCTGAAGTCAAAATATGATCTCACTGTACTCGGTTGAGTGAGTAAATGTGATAGACCCAGGAGGAGTGTTCAAACACAAATTTACAGGAGGGGCAGGCAATTCCAAAGCCACCAAGATTAATACCAAAACAAGAACAGGGAGGGAGGGTGGGAAACTAACTGCAGAGAGAGACAGAGAGAGAGAGAGAGAGAGAGACCAAGGTATTCTATGAAACAATTAAATAGAAAAATAAATAACTACAGAGACACAGATCACAATATTCAATGAAACAATTAAATAGACAGAAAAATAAAATGCAGTACAATCTTTAACACTGCAGGTTTGTACTTAACTCAGCTAGTAATGCAGTTGATTGTAGATATGTAGCAGAAGCCAAACAACTCAGATATTGAGCAGTAATAAATTCAAAGATATGTGACTAACATAAGTACAGAGAAACCCTCTAGGCTAAGAGTTTAACACTGAATATCAATGAAGTGAAACACAATAGCCCCACTTACTGCAGATAGAGAAAGAGAGACCACAGTATTCTATGAAACAATGAAATAGAAAAAATAAATAACTACAGAGAGATACAGACCACAATATTCAATGAAACAATTAAATAGACAGAAAAATACAATGCAGTACAATCTTTAACACTGCAAGTTTGTAGTTAACTCAGCTAGTAATGCAGTTGATTGTAGGTATGTAGCAGAAGCCAAACAACTCAGATATTGAGCAGTAATAAATTAAAAGATATGTGACTAACACTTATGCATTCAGAGAAACCCTCTAGGCGAAGAGTTTAACACTGAATATCAATGAAGTGAAATACAATAGCCCCCACTTACTGCAGAGAGAGAGAGACCACAGTGTTCTATGAAACAATTAAATAGAAAAATAAATAACTACAGAGAGACACAGACCACAATATTCAATGAAACAAATAGAAAAATAAAATGCAGTGCAGTGTTTAACACTGCAAGTTTGTACTTAACTCAGCTAGTAATGCAGTTGATTGTAGGTATGTAGCAGAAGCCAAACAACTCAGATATTGAGCAGTAATAAATTCAAAGACATGTGACTAACACTTATAAGTACAGAGAAACCCTCTAGGTAAGAGTTTAACACTGAATTTCAGTGAAGTGAAACACAATAACCCCTACTTACTGCAGAGAGAGGGAGAGACCACATTATTGTATGAAACAATTACATAGCAAAATAAATAACTAGAGAGAGACACAGACCACAATATTCAATGAAACAATAAATAGACAGAAAAATAAAATGCAGTACAATCTTTAACACTGCAAGTTTGTACTAAACTTAGCTAGTAATGCAGCTGATTGTAGATATGTAGCAGAAGCCAAACAACTCAGATATTGAGCAGTAATAAATTCAAAGACATGTGACTAACACTTATAAGTACAGAGAAACCCTCTAGGTAAGAGTTTAACACTGAATTTCAGTGAAGTGAAACACAATAACCCCTACTTACTGCAGAGAGAGGGAGAGACCACATTATTGTATGAAGCAATTACATAGCAAAATAAATAACTACAGAGAGACACAGACCACAATATTCAATGAAACAATTAAATAGACAGAAAAATAAAATGCAATACAATCTTTAACACTGCAAGTTTGCACTTAACTTAGCTAGTAATGCAGCTGATTTTAGATATGTAGCAGAAGCCAAACAACTCAGATATTGAGCAGTAATCATCAGGCAAGATACAACAAACGTTCTCTTCTTTGTGGTATTGTGTACATCAAAGATGATACTCTAATTAAGGCAAATACCTGACCATGTACAAGGAGTGACTTTGAGACACTGAACATGTTAACCATCATAGTCATCCTACTTTCCTTTATCACCAACTTTCAGTAATGCTTTCTTTAATTTTCCTTTCAGGTGCAAGTGTGGCATGTCTACACTGATGATAAGAGCCAGACAAAATAGATTCTGCTGGTACTACACTGTCATCCCTGAGCCACTGTTGTCAGTCTTGGGAGAAGGGGCAGTCAATGTTCACCTGTGATGTTGTTGCCATCCCTGGTGAAAGCTGTAGCCACCATTAATAAATCAGTCTACACCAACTTACATGCTAATAAGAAACAACAAACTAAACTTTCACCTTCTATTCTGTACCATTTCCCTTGAGTAGTAATGCCTTATTTTGACTCTCTCATGGTCTTGTACAGGCTATTGCTCATTCCTATAATGTGGTTTATGGTAAAATAAAAAGTGATTTCTCCTGTCCTGCAGTGGTTAAATATCTTGAATTTATACAGGAATGGGATGGGAATGGTACAACTATTTTTTGGTAACCATTTGAAATGTTGGGACCTGCTAGAGTGAGGCCGAAAAATGGACTTACATATTCTAAGTCTGTGATTGCCATACTTGAGATGTTCCCTTTTCTCCAAGGTATGGTGATCTTGGAGTTGGTAATGTTCTGTGGTTGTGGGGGTGTAGGTGGTCTTGCCACCCCCACCCCCACAAAAAAAAGTTTACAGGAAAAATGTGATGTTTGAAATTTGGTCTTCTTCATTTTAGGACTGTTTTTGATGTGTTAACATTCAGCATTTCAAGTGCTAACATATCAATAGGGAGCCCTTTTTCATCACTTTTCTAATTCTCATTCAATAGAAAGCATGGTCTCTGGATCTCATGACAGATTCTCATTTTTTGGAATATGTCAGTGTTCTAAGTGGGAAAGCACTCTAAGTTTCTAAGGTACTGATAAAATATTAAGTGTTGTTAAAACTCAAATTCCTGGAACCTTTACCTTCCCAGTACTGTCAGCATTGTGGCATGTGTTTGGCAGAGCATGTGGTTTCCTTTAGAGCCAACATTGTCTTAATTGTAATTCATCTCCTTCAGACAAGGATATTAAATTTATTGATGTTTGGGGAATAAAGTGTATGCTTCTGCCACTTTGCTTTTTAGAAATTTTCATTGTCAAGGTTAAAATATTAGTTTTTTTCTGACTAATTGTGAAAGTATGAGGAATGTGATTGAGAATCTGCTTTGTGTGATTCAGTTACTTCCATTTCACAGGTTAATAATCATATGAGTAAAGGCTAAAATATTAGAAAATATTAGTTTTTTTTTTGACTAATTGTGAAAGTATGATGAATGTGATTGAGAATCTGCTTTGTGTTTTTTGGTTACTTTCATTTCATAGGTCAATAGTCACATGCCTTGGTAGATACTGTACACAGGTTTGTTGTCACCAGTACTGTTGCTAAGATTGCCAGACTGCATTCTCAGAAAGACACAGACGAAGTAAAAAAAAATAGCTTTTTCCCCTTTGGATACAGGAGTACTTCTTGAAGCATCTTCAGCAGAGGTCACCAAAATGTGATGAGAGAGGTTAGCTTATTCATTGAAGCTCTCAAATTCCAAGTCTTCCTTCTCATTATTGTTACAGATAATTCCTGCTCCTTCATCCAACTTTGCCATGAAACAAGATAATCTATCTCAGCAGAATGCTGATAAGCAGACATGTAAAAAGCAATATCAGGGAGTTTCTAAAGGGAAAACAGGAACATCCCAAAACAAATGAGTGTCAAATATTGCATAATGACTATGTAAGTGAACATGCCTCCCCAAGCATCCTGTAAGTACCATATCCCTTCCAGGAAGTCTAAATTTACATTTCTCTCTTTGCCAAATGATTGTGTCAGACAAAATGGTACTGTGACTGATCCAACGTGGATATAATTGTCATTGCAAAGAAATTACTCCTTTCCATGGAATTCCTCCCATTACACCAGTTCCAAACCTTTCTGTTACTCTTTTTGTCCTCACAAAGTGTCTAGCTCCTGTTAAAGTCCAACTTAGGCAACAGACTACCCATGTTTTCTATACTTAGACTAATTGCCAGAGTAGTAAATGTGTCAGTAATCACTCCCTTGAATGAGTATAGTCTTCCTGCGGTATCTGTTATTCACCTCAGTATAAAGAGCTTTTCTTCCACATGAAGTCTTTACTTTGATATATTCCATTGTGCTCAGACATTGCTCATATTCATGAGTTAACTCATGATTTTGGGTCTCATGGCATCCATGATTCTCAGAACACCTCTTGCAAGACTCAACATGACAAAGATACAATGATGTCTGAGGTATCTTTGATGATATCACCAACCTCCATACCATGCCACTTTAGGCACACTCTACCAAGGCTTATGCTTCTTTGAGACCTGCTCTTTCCAGAAAGTCACAATCAATCCAGATGCAGCAACTCGGTCCACTGTGAATGCTTTTACAAAGCATTACTAACTGTTTTACTTTCCCATGTCCATAGCAAGCTTTGATAAAAGACATTTACAAGTGCCTCCTGTATTCTTTAATTACTTTCTTCATCCTATATGCACCAAAGGTATGGCAATTTAGGTTTTGCTGATGCAAAACTGATCTAATGTGCAACCCAGTTCAAATAATATTAACATAACACAGTGACCATCAGCACCCTCCATCTCCCTTTTGATAATTTCATGTATTTCTAGGATGTGAATGCAGATAAACTTTGCTGAACATAAATGTTGGATTACAGCATTTTCCTCATGAGTACTAATTCTGAGCAGTAGTTGATCTCCCTGAGGCAAAAAAAAGCTCTGCTGCAGGGAAATATGATGCAACACTCCTCTAAAACTTGCATTAAAAAGCATTACATTCAGTGCATGCAGAAAGCAAATAGTTTGCACACACAGGAAGTCATCCCTGGCCATGACAGGTATAATTTCCATGTTGTTTGCTTTTGTATCCTAGGACAACCCATCTTTAAGTATTGATTCAGGTCAGGGCCACTTGCCAGGGATTCAGGCAGTCCAGCATGACTGCTTCTATGACCATGTAATGCAATATGTTGGGGGATCACTGAAGGCTGAAAGCTTAACCATCATCTCATCACAGGGAGCATTTCATCCATAGAGTTTAGACTACTACAACAGTGCTCCAATTATAGAGCTTTTCTTACATCTAACTAATGACATATTACATGACAATGTATGTTTTCAGTGCAAATTACTGATGTGCATATTGGCATTTATTTTTCTTTGTCTCTGTAAGAAAAGGCAAGGTGGTTCAGACTACATTGATACTCAAGAATGATAACTATTAGCACAGGCAATATTTCAAAGAAAACAATTATGCATGGAGTACAGTATGAAACTGAGCAAACAAGCAATTACTGCACTTTGATACACTGAAATTTATAAAAGGCAAGATACACATAAAAAAATTCTTGCAGCACCTTTATTCATTTTTTTTATTTATATATCCTTTTGTTGGTTAGGTTAGTCCCACTAGGCTAGCAGCCTCTTTTCATGGGAGACCCAATGTGGCATTTATAATACTATGGACATTTTGGCCAGAGCATCCGGGAACTTCCCTACTTGTGGCTCATACAGTGAGTGAGTACATGTGCACTTCTCATTCCTAGTGTAGAGGTGACTGGGAGGATGATAAGTGACATGGAGAGAGCAATGTAAGGACCAAATGTCAGCTTGAAAGGAGATAGATACATTTAGAGATATAGAGGATTCAGAAGTTTTTTTTAACAATTTATTTTCTGGAAAAAGAAAAATGTATTCCTACAGCCCTCCGGTATTGTGGGTTGCAGGATGATGTACTAAATTATATGATCAACCAGAGAAAACTAGAAAATGGAAGTGATGTTTCCTGGGGAGAAATAATGGAAAAATACTGGAGAAAGATTCACAGGTGATCCTAAAAGATGACATGCTCAAGAAAAGAAAAACATACACAGAGACAGTTGTAAGCAGTTATGAAAAGCAGAAAGAAAAGTAAAGAAAAAAAGAGGATGAAAAGAAAACCTGTGGTGAGAATACAAAGTAAAGAAAATAAGAAATTGATAGATATGTGGTATGGGACACTATAATACTCCCTTTAGGCATGAAAGTAAAAAAGAGGTAAGAGCTTTATTTTAATAAACAGAAAGCCAATTTGCAACATTTTTGAGACTGTTCATGTTATGGAAAATTTTTTTTTTGAATATGAAAGGAGTCAGAATATCAATCCATGGAAGAATTATGTACTAAATGTTTTTTTTTTCAAGAGACAAAAAATGCATATAAAGTTTCACAAAAAGGTGGAATAAGAGACTTTGAAAGGACAATAAAAATATATGTAAAGAAGTAATGGATATTTCAAAAATTTATGAAAACAGGGGTTTAGGAATGGGAGATGGGAATGCAATGTTGTCTTAAAAATTGAAATAAAAAAAATTATGCATATTCCAAGTATTACAAATTTTGAAGGAAACAAGGGTGTGGTAAAATAGTGGGGGCAACCAATAACATGTTTTTTTTCTGTGAAATAAGGACATTTTGTAAATAATTGTGATAAAAAGAAATGCTATATATGTGAGAAAATAGGACATGATGCAAAGAGACGTGAACTTGAATGTTATAAATGTAAAGAAACTGGACATTCACAGATGGATTGTAAAGAAGAATTTAATGAACAAATAGTGAACTCAAGGGGGAGGATAAATAACAAAATCTAAAAGAACTGGAAATATAAATAGTGGATAACTATAAATAGAAAAGGATAATAATAATAAAAGAAAACAGGATGGGGAGATAGAAAAAGATTCTGAAATTTAGTGACAAAGAAGAAATACATAGGAAAGTGGTAAAAGGAAAAAATTGAAAAAGGAGTAAACAATCAGAAAAAGAAGTTTAAAGGCATACATTTAAAAGATAATATAGAAGGAAATGGTTGATAAGTAATGGAAATCAAAGGGGAGAATGTAAAATTAGTGCATGAAGAAATTGATTTCCTTTAAATTAAGGAAAAGAGAAAGTAATAATTTAAGACTTCTTTTGTTAAATGTGAATTGTATGAAAATTTTCGTAAGAAGGATAGTGATTTTAGAATGGTAAAATAAATGTGATGTAAATGAAATTGTTTTGAAGTCATAGAATGTTTAACT
Organism: Protopterus annectens; assembly: GCF_019279795.1. Lineage (NCBI taxonomy): Eukaryota > Metazoa > Chordata > Ceratodontiformes > Protopteridae > Protopterus > Protopterus annectens. Next base: position 332,178,286 of record NC_056748.1, read on the forward strand.
AATGAAGAAAGACTAATTGCAGATAAACTGTACAGAAGAGATAATATGGAATTTGGGGAATGAGCATTGTTCAAGAATACAAGCATTGTGTAAGAGAGCAGTGACGATATTACATGTAACATTAGTACCAATGGGAAGACTAACTATTGCAGACTGAAGTTAGCAAGGAAAAAGTATACAAAGTTATAGCTTTATATGCATATGTTATTTGTAAAGAAAAGGAGAATTTATTTTAACAGATGCTAGATTATGCAGTATTGAACATGAACATGTATATTATAATAACATAGTATTTTATGTGATCTAAGGGGCAAAAGAAAAAAGAAAGGGAAGGATGTAAGAAAAATAATATATGTTTGAAATGTGGCAAACTCACTTTATTGAACAAAAAATTATGGGCATGTAGACAAGGCATTCTTAAATTCGAGATTGATTATTGTATAATATCTGAAGGAATAAGTATAGCAGAATGAGAAGCTGTTGTAACAGGATTTACAGTTTATTTAGCAATAGGATGGAAATAAATTAAAATAAATAATACATTAGAATAGGAATGGGAATAAAAAGAATAAATGAAAAACATAGAATGAAAAAAGAAAATAATTAATTATAAAATTATAGAAAGATCATGTTACTATGAAGGTATTTTATGCCAATTGGTCAGAATGGTGGATTATTTCTAAAATATTTTTTTTACAATGTCAGGGTAAGATAAGAAAGGTGGGAAAAGAAGAATAAGTAAAAACATACGAAAATGCTTTTGGAAATATAGAAAAAAATGAGAGAGTATTACAATAACGAAAAAGAAGTATATAAAAGAAGTTATGAAAAAAGGAACTATTATATAAACAAAGATATTTTATACAAGGGAAAAGGGAAGGAATATCAGCACATGTAAGTAATATAGTGAAATAAGAACAATAAAAATGGAGATGTAAAAAGAAAATAATCATAGATTATGGAAATTGTAGTTCATTATGTGGAAGAAAAAAAAAAAAAAAAAAGAAAGAATATAATAAAATATGGGAAGTAAAAAAATTTTCAGATCAAGAAAACAAGTAAGTTGAAAAAGAGATTACTTTGTATGAGTTGAATAAAGAGCATAGACAAGTAATTACAGATTCGGCAGCAGGTCTGGATAAAATAGGATATGAAATGTATAAAATATTAATAGAAAGGCAAAAAGAATATTTGTTACATTTTGCATATATGGTTAAATGAAGGTTTTGGTTATAAAGAATTGTGCAGTGGAATATTATTTATATGGAAAAAATGAAAAAATAACATATAAAAAATTGGAGACCACTAATATTAAATAATACATATTGAAAGATACTTATGTAAATAATACAGAAAAGATTGGAAAATAAGATGTAAAATATAAAGAAAAAAGTTTATGTGGTATAAAAGGGAACTGATGTCAAGAATTGCTAATGATAGTAAGAGAAATTGTGGATGATATTTTAAATTGAAAAGAGGATGTAAAACTTATGGTAGGTGATATTAATAATGCTTTTGATACAATACAACACGAGACATTAAGGAATTTAATGAAGGCATATAACTTTAGTACTAAAACCATGAAAGTTTGTATGATAGTGTATAGTAATAATAAAATAAGAATTCTAGTAAATGTCTGGTTAAGTAAATAAATAGAGATCAATACTGATATAAGATATGACAAGAATATCCCACGAGCTGTGTTTTATTTTCTTTAGTTATGAATGTGATAGTAAGTGAGGTGAACTGTAAAATGAAGAACGCAAATTATGCAATGCAAACAGGTGTAGGGGTTCCAGTTTTAATGACGTATGCAGACAATATTATTATAATTAACAGAAAACCTTGGTAAGCCAGCTCACATACCTTTGGAAACCAATGAAAGACTAAATAAAAGTGGAGACTATTAACTTCTTTCATCCCACTTTATTTTGAAAGGAACTTTATCAGAAAACATCTCTATGTAAAATCCAAGTAAGTTAAATACTAAAACTCTACCCCACCAAAACTTTTGATCAAATCAGCTGTTCTGACTGAATCATGTGAGTTACAATATTATTGCATGCACTTAATAATACAATACTTATTGGTAAGTTAAAATGCAAACCCAACACAAATGCAAAATGCAAAAAAAAAAAAAAAAAAAAAAAAAAAAACACGTTTAGAAATAATTATCTTAATTTTTGAAGCAACCACCCTAAATTTATGAAATTAAACATCTTTAGGGGACAAATAATCAGGGATAGCCATTTGACCAGTGATGATAATATATTTTTAGAAGAAGTTAATTATGCTGATAAGTTGTTTTGACTTTGAGAATACCCCCAAGTAGATTAAGACAGAATAATAGACTTGATCTTCATGCAAATGGAAGAAATGTTCCAACCCATTAGTCATAAGGGGTTTATTACAAACATGTCAACAGCAAATGAGAAAACTTTAGCATTTCCTCTAATTATGTCAACTGACTATTACAATGCTAAGAATATTATTGTTGACAATTGGAAGATTATACAAGGTAACTTTGATATGGTTAAGGTTTTACAGGATTCTCCAAAATTTGCATATAAAAAAAGCTTTTAACATCAAAAAGCTGCTGGGATTTGACATTGGTAGAGACACAAACATTTTATGCTCACAAGCTGGTATGTTCTGTTCATTAGCAATGTCAGTACAGTTTACTTTGATCACTTAAATTTTGCTGTTTCAGTAGCACAGTGATTTTAACTGTCACAGTGCTAACATTGTAAATTTAGCCACATGCTGTTCATGTACACACTTTTATGTAGGTAAAAGTACTACAGAACTGCAAATACACATTAGGGAAAATGTTAAGGCTATTAAGGACAGAGACTTGAACAACGCATTAGCCAAACACAGTACAAATTGTTTAAATTTTAGGAAATTTCATTTTTTGTTTTATAGCAAGTTGGCAACAGTAGATTTCCTAATGGTTGCAATGATTCCTTAGAGACCAGAGAACTGATGTACCAAATAAAGCTAAGAGCTGAGCATCCCCCTGGTCTGAATGAAGCCATTAGTATTAAATGTTTATTAAAATATAAAACAGTTTAATCTAATTTTGTTTGATGAAAATCCAAATGGGCTACTGCTTACATTTTAACTTACAATTAGCGCTGTATTTTTAAGTACATGCAATAATGTTTTAAGTCACATGATTCAATCAAAACAGCTGAATTTGGTAGGCTAGAGTTTTAGTATTTACATGACTTGCATTTTACATGGAGATGTTTTCTGATGAATTTCCTTTCAACATAAAGTAGGACGAAAGATTTTAATAAAGTCTCCATTTTTATTTAGTCTTTCATTGGTTTCTGAAGGTGTGCGAGCTGGCTTACCAAGGTTTTCTGTTATTTGTTAGACATTACTTGGTTTCAATGGCTGTGTTTTAAATATTAATCACAAAAAAGCACCAGAATCCAGGAAAAGTGACACGAACAGTTTAATTCACTAACGCTGAAACTTCACAACACGTTTTCGTCCTTGACTTCATCAGATACCAACACTCTTGGTGCACTCATCTTAAATACATTAACTAATTAATGGTAGCCAATGACAAACAAATTGATTAATTAGAGTTAGTTAAAAGCACATACACATATATGTACACACACAGATTATACTTCCTAAAACCACCATAAAATTCATACCCTATAATAAACCACATATACAAAACTTGAATGCTTGTGAATATAAATTTAAATATATAAAAATGAACCTTAAATAAAACTATGACATTGTGTTCTAAAAAAATTTTATATTATAAAATATTTATATTATATTCACAAGCATTCAAGTATATATTTACCAGAAGAAAAGATTAAAGCTATAGAAGAAAGAAACAAATGGTGCAGTAATAAAGTAGGATGTCAATATTTTTATGGAGATTAGTAATAAATAAATTACCAGTGAAAGGAAATATGCAGTATAAAAAGAAAAGTGAAAGAATATATTTGTAGTGCGATGAAGAAGAAACCACAGAACATGTTTTTCTGAAATGTAAGAGGGTGAAGAAACTATGGGAAAAATAATGTTTAGAGAATGTTTTTGAGATGTAAAAGACAGTAGTAATGTACATTTGGGTATGATTGAATATGGATATTTTTAAGTACAGAAACAAAGAACTTAAAATAACAATGGGCAAAAAAATGTTACGTAGTATGAGTAGTCTGGAATGAGAGATTAAGAGAAATTTTGTTTAATGGGAAGTGGATTTTATCAATAATATTAAGAAAAAATCAATAATGGTTATGGAAAAAAAGAGTGGGATCTAATATAAAACCACAAAAATAGGTGTGGACTTCTTGGGTTTTTGATCCTGAGTGATGCCTGCCCGGAGGGAAGGAATAACCAATTTTACAATGCCTTTCACTCTTGATCCTAAATGGTGAACAGATTTCCATGTGTAGTCAGTGGTGGAGCTAGCTCTAAAAAGAGTGTTTTAGCCTTGTGGGCAGCTGGAGCTCTATATAGAGCTGCTACAGATCTCTATGAGCTCTGAGAAGAGCTGTTTTGTGTTTTGAATGCCCTTTCGAGCAGATGCGGTAGTTCTAAAAAGAACTGTTTTGTTTGGTTCACCGAAGCTGTGTCTGTGCCTCCGGCTGGTCTTACCAGAGCTGATACAGATTTCTGTGAGCTCTGAGAAGGGCCGTTTTGTGTTTTGAATGCCTATTCGGGTGTTGGTGGTAGCTCTAATAAGAACATTTTTACTTTATTCTTCAATATTTCTCCGGTTGCTCTTACCAGAGCTTATACAGATCTCTGTGAGCTCTGAGAAGAACTGTTTGGTGTACTGTGAGCTCTGAGAAGAGTTGTTTGGTGTAAGGTGCAGATCCACATGAGCTCTGAGAAGAGCTGTTTTGTGTATAGCCACAGTGGGCTCTGGGAAGAGCTGCTGTTGTGTCCTTCGGTGTTCCACAGTGGTGTTGATCTCCGTTGTCCTTCTTCTTCAACAGCTTTTCGGTTCTTTTGCTATGTGTGAGTCCTAAAAAGGACTATTTGTGTGCTCCCCAAGCGCTGGTCAGAATGACTTGAGAGCTGTTGCTGTGCTGCTTTTATGCTACTGTGGAGGGGGTGTGGTTGAGAGATGTCCAATGAGAAGTGACTAGTTGGGGGTGTGACCCTGGTAGGCTTACAAGGTGAAGACGGACCTGGTTGGAAGTATCTTATTCATCTTATTTAGTTCCTTTTTGTTATTATCCAGCTTTTTGTTCATATGTGCCATTCCTAACCTCTAGCAATGTGTTGGAGTCTTTCGCTTTGTCACGATTATACCTATGTTTGAAAAAACTGTACTAAAACTTAAATTTAACCAAAAAATAAAAATTAATAAAAATTAAAATTAAATTTAAAATTAAATTTAAATTTAAAATTAAAATTAAACTGTAAAACAGAGATCTTGGGCAATATTCTGGGGTTACTGATTATAGTTCTAAATGTAGACTTGCCATTACCATCTGTAAAACATTGGAAGCAAGCTTGGTTCTGAGAAAGATTCTGAGATGTCCGGCGCTTTCGGAGCAGATAGGAAGGTAGCCTGTCTGCCGCTCCTTCATCAGGGAGAGTGTACATTAGGTAGTAAAAAGTTAAATGTAAATACCAAAAAACGGAGGATGCAAGCGAACTGATAAACCAACAAAGCACCCTGAATCACTGCTAGATAAGGCACACTGTTTATTAAGCTGAACAGATCTGTTCGGCTTAATAAACAGTGTGCTTTATCTAGCAGTGATTCAGGGTGCTTTGTTGGTTTAAAAAGTTAAATGTAGTTTGACATTAAAATTTTACCTTTTAAATTAAAAATAATTAAAAGTTGAGCTAACAATTGTAACTTTTGTGAGGGCTGATGCATTAACTTACTGCAATTTTAGCTCTGCTTATAAACACTTATTGTTCAAAAAATGAATACATTATGCCTTATACCTGTGAGAAAACCTTTCTGTAGTACCCTCAGCTCGTTGTCAGTATGTGGTTTTTGGGAGCGGACCACAGCAGTGACAAACACCCACAGGAGAACAAAGACAAAAAAGAATGGAAAACGACTAAACCACACACAGAGCCATCCCCGAACAAGGGAATACAAACGATGGGGGCACAAGCAGAGGGCAAACAGAACCCTCAGACGACATCACCCACCAACACAGCAGCCACACCGATGAATCCCCATACCATCCCACAGGGTTCACACAGCAAGGACCATTACCAACCACCCAGGTTAACCTCCCAAACCCCCTTCCAAGAGAAAAGGGATAGATCATGGAGAGGGATCAGGGACCTAACCAACCTCTGGCAACCTCCGGACAACCTTCCACAAAAGAGACTGGTAAAATCGAACCACCAGTGGTCTGGAACCACTCCCAAAAACCACTTACCAACAACGAACTGAGGGTACTACAGAAAGGTCTCACCTTCATCCCCACCAAGTGGGCCAACTTCACCTAGACCATCATATACCTCAGGCTATGGACAAGGAAACTACAGCGCAAACATTTCTTTTTTCAGAACGAAAAAAACTACAACAGACTAGATACCCATGCCCTAAGGGAGGTCAACTGGAAAAGACCAAGCAACTTTTGCCCACCACAGAAACAAGTTATCAGCGCTTTCCAGAACAAATGCGAAAAGGACCTAAAGAAACTCCTAAAAAAAAACAAAAAAGCGGATCTATAATGTCTCCAAAGTGGAAATGGAAGTCCTAAAGCAACTAAGCCAGGACAGTAGCAGGAGAGTAATGAAAGCGGACAAGGGAGGAGGCATCCTAGTCACGGACACCTGTACCTACAACCATAAGATCACGACGATGCTGAACAGCCCCACATTTCATGAAAAGAGAGACACCGACCACATCACAACAGCCTACCTCGAGGTCAAGAACACACTGAAGGAACTTTGGGCAGAGGGGCTCCTCAGCGATGACCTACTTGATTTCCTAACCGTCACACACCCAAAATTACCTCAGTTCTTTGGGATACCGAAACCCCACAAAAACCTTGACTACCCACAATACAGACCAGTGATTGCCAGTGGAGGAGCAATTACAGAACCTCTAGCAATATACATGTATTTCACACTCAAACTACTGGCAGAAAAGAATCCCTCATATATTCAGGACTCTATGGACCTTCTCAACAGAATCAAGGACATTCGCCTCACAGAAGAAGCCATTTTAGTCAGCATCGATGTGGAGGCCCTTTAAACAGTGCTTCCACATGATTACTGCATCAGGGCGATGGTAGAGGCCTACAACAAAGACAATGCAACAGTTATTGGAGAAACAGACAAATTTGGAAAAATCCCTCTCACTTATTCTCAACAACAACTACTTCCGCGTCAACGGTCAAACCTACCGACAAACCACAGGAATTGCAATGGGAGCAGCCATGACCCCAAGCCTAGCTAACACGGCTTTAAGAAAATGGGAAGAAGAAGACCATGTATATAACTCGTAGTTTTACAAGGACATGGGGTGCTACTTCCGTTTCATTGCACTATTTCCTCCTGGAATGCTGTCCATAAAGAGTATGATACATTCCAATGTGACATATTACAATTAATATAAGTCATGTGACCTATTGCACTTGTTTTTGTACAATGGTTCTCTGACCTTTCACAACCCAACACATGCAGATAAGACACACTTCAAAACTAACAATCAGTTTTACTCAAAGTGTAATTTCATGGGAAGTATGTACTGTCACCATGTCTCTCTGTCCTGTTTAAGTGCATGCACCCACTATGCACTACTTCCACATTTATGGCTAATGTTTTAACTAAGGTTATGACTGTCTCATTTCTTTTATAGTCAGTACTACACACCAGAAATGTCTTCCATTTGAGTCTTTAATATCTCCCTTGACTGACATGACTAAAGTGTGATCGCAGTCCAGCAATTAGTTCAATTTAATTTTCCTTGGATGCCACAACTGGTGGATGCAGCATTCTGATTTTACACCACATCACCATACTATGTGATGGAACTGCTTTCCGGAGATTGAAAACCACATTCATCAAGTCCTTGATATATCCTGTTGAGGAAACAGTGATGGTCACTTTAAACACACTAGTGTCAAATTTGTACAAATAAATTAATCATGATGCATACTTTATTTCTGGACACTGCTGATATCAAAAGCACAAGAAAAGAGCAGTTAAGCCCTTATTACATACATTTCGATGAATGATTGCATTTATTTCGAAATTAATTAGTTACATTCAGTGCACGCACAAAAATGTCTGCTAAACTGTAATATACATTGTAGATTTTTATTTATTTTTTATTTTATTTTTATTTTACATTTGTTTACCGGGAAAGTCCGACTGGAACAAGGTCCATTTACAGCGGAGGCCTGGGGAGAAAAGCTCCATAAAATAACAGTACAAATACAACAAATGACAAAAAAATTTCTGTACAGAGGCATATATACAATCAGACTCCATGTCTTTATATAACAACACATAATCCACGAATGACAGAACATTTCTAATACAGTGGCATATATACAATCAAGGACATTTTTTGTACCTTAGATCGATTTGAGCAAGTCTGGTATATAGATAGCATAAGTTTGAACTCCCTATTGGTAGTACAAAGCATAAAAATGAAGGAATGGAATCTGGAAAATAATGCTTTTCAGGAGATATGTCATAGTGTGAGAAATAGTTTGTAGGATAGTAGTTCCTGATAGGGATTCTTTGAGTAGTACAGAATAGCTGAGGTAAGCAGTGAGGAGATGAGATGTGGCAAGTTAGGTGGAGAGCAGAAAAGATTTTATGTGATACAGGGACAGAGCCATGATTGCAAGAGGTGTGACTTTAGTGATGTCTTGAAAAGTGAGATGGATGGTGCAGAGGAGATACTTTGGGGGAGGTTATTCCATTCCCTAGCAATGGTGTGGGGGAACAGACTTTTCCCTGCAGTGTTATTGGCTTTGGTTATGCAGAGCAGGGTTTTGGTGGATGAGCGTAGAGGGCGATTTGCAGAATATTGGTTTAGAAGTTTTTTAGGGCTGGGGTTTTCTGAGGGTTCCTTATTATGTTGAAGGTAAGGACTAATTGGTGATAGCTAATTAGCTGAGGAAGTTCTAATCACTGTAGTTGCTTCAGGGCAAGACAGTGATGACTTCTGAAAGTAGAGTTGTTAGCAACTTTTGCAATTTTATTGTAACATTACTCTTGTTTGTTTAGGTCTGTTTTCCTGATATGAATTAGGACTGGTGATGCATACATTAGGGTAGACAAGAGGTGGGTTTGGGCTAAGGAGATTCTAGCTTGGTCCGATAGAAACTGTTTGTGTTTGCATAGGGTTCCTAGTTTCTTATGTACCTTTGTGATGGTTTGTGAGATATGGACATTAAAGTTTAGACTGTTATCTATTTCAACCCCGAGCAGCTTAGTGTGAGGGGAAGGGGAGATTGTGGTCCCATTTTTGGAGGTGATAGTGAAGGTAGGAGGTGTGGATTTGGATTTATTGGGGGTAAAAAGGGGTAATTTGGTCTTGTTGGGGTTTAGAATGAGTTGGATATTAGTAATCCATTGTTCCAAGGAGCAGAAGGATTCTTGGGTAAGCTTTTGAAGAGTGGTTATGGATGGGGCTGAGCAGATTAGGGTGGAGTCGTTTGCGTACCGTATAAGTGATGCATGCAGGGTGGAAGTATGTAGTTTGTTAGTGAAAATGATGAATAGTAGAGGACCCAGTATTGATCCTTCTGGGATGTCTATAGTAGTTACTAATAGAGGTGATAGTGTACTTTGCCATTTAACTGATTGTTTTCTGTCAGAGAGACAGCTTCTAAATCATGAAGTAGTAGAGGAGCAAAGGATAAGGTTGGCAGAGTGTCTAAGAGTAGGTTATGGGAGACCATATCAAATGCTTTTGATAGATCTAGGAATATGGCTGAGATGAATTTGTTGTTGTTTTTTGGATGGTGAATCTGATTGGTAAAGGAGAATAGAGCATTCTGCTATGGTTTGGGCAGAAACCATGCTGTGTGGGGGAGAGGAGGTTATGTGAGGATAAGAAGTGCATTACCTGGGTGTGAATACATTTCTCCAGAAGCTTAGAAAGGGGGGACAAGATAGCAATTGGTTGGTAGTTTGATAGTTCATAGGAGTTTCCGCCTTTGTGAAGGGGAATTATATGTGACACTTTCCATAGATGGGGTACGTAGGTTTCTTGTATAGAGTGGTTTATAAGAATTGAGACAGGGTAGGCTACTGATTCTGCATCTAATTTTAGGAAATTTGTGGGTAAACCATCTGCTGCAAGTGTGGTGGGTTTTAGTTTAGAGAGTAGCTTTTTAACTGAAGAGGTTGGTACAGGTGAGAGTGTGAAGGTGGGTGTGTTAGTTTGTTCTACAGTTGGGGTGGTTTTAGTGTTCTTGGATAGTTGGATAGATAGTGCAAGGATAGAGTATGTGAAGTGATGGTTGAATTCTGAAGTTATGCTAACATTATGAGATTTGTTGTTGGGAGATGGGGTGGTGATTTTGCCTGGTTTTAGAAGGGTATTGATGGCCTGCCAGAACTTTTGGGGGTTTCTAGAGTGCTTGTTTTGGATGTCTAAGTAGTTCTTTTTATCTACTTTTGTTTGGGTTTGGGCCTTATTTCATAGTTCATGATATTTCTGTCTGTCTTGGATAGTGTTATTCTTTTTCCAGTTTTTCCAGGCATTGTTTCTGGCTTTTATTAAGGCTTTTGTTGTCCTATTTAGCCATGGGGCATAGTTAACTTTAGTCCTGGGTTTCCTGATAGGAACTAATATATTTAGTACATTCATAAAAGTAGTATTAAAAATCAACTGCCTGGTCTAAAGGTAGAGAGTTTTTAGTGGATTCCAGTCCTGTTGCTGGAGCATACTGTTAAGAGTTTGTGGATTGACTTTGTGCTCATCCCTAGTCTCCTTGAATAGCATGGGTTTGGGTATTTTTGCCTGTTTATGAAGGAGGAATGTGGGCCAGTGGTCACTCAATGTATCAGGTAAGCAGCCCACATGATCATTTTCTGTGGGGATATTAACTAGTGTCCAGTCTAGAATGGAAGTTCTATTGGATTTTTTTTTCTACTCTGGTGGGTTCTTGGATTAGTTGTGAGAATCCAAATAAGTTAATATGGTTTGAGGGGTTGTTGGAGTTGCAGGCTAGCCAGTCTTAGTGTAGGTTGCCTAGCAGAATGGTTTCTTGGGGTAGGTTGATTGTGGCCCATTGTAGTATCTCTTCTATTATAGGTGAGTTATTTCCTGGAGGAATATAACTAGAGGATGTTGGCTTTTTTTGTTTTTAAGGGACATAACGGAACCTAATGTATTTGCATTCTGGAATCTAGGAAGTGGGGTTTTTTAGTGGCTGGAGGTTGAGTGTATTTTTAAATAAGATTGCAACTCCAACTCCCTTTTTGGTACCTCTATCTTGCCTTAGGATGTTGTAGCCTGGGGGAAGAATTTCTTCATTTTGTGTGGCAGGTTTTAGCCAGGTCTCTGTAATGGTTAGATACTTGCTGTATGTTAGCGGTATCTTAAATTCCTTGACAAATGCTTCCCCGACTGATTGCACGAATATGACACTGACCAACGAGGAGTGCCATTAGCTTTACTGGCCTAGGAATGATTAACATTTTTGTTAAATGTTGAAATGCAGCACAGATATCATCAACCTGTAAGCAGAACAAAGAGAGTAAATAAATATTACATACACAAAACATGCCATTAAGATGTATATACTTAGGTTCATAGGATGGTACTAGGCTATCAGCCCTAGGGCCTATATAAGCCTAGTCATAACAAATCTCTGGCTATTTCTTCCCACTTATACAACTTATGAGTGCATACCATGCCTGCAAGCTGTCATAGAAGTAATGTATCATTTTCGGCACAAAAAATATTATGACATGATGATATACTGCTTGTTAAGGTCTGGTGAGATGGTGAGATTTGAGGAATATCTCTCAATAATGCACAATTTCCAGTTATGGAGAATAGCTCTTTATAGGGTCAACTGCCTGTTTAAAAATAGACTGGAGCAAACAGTCTTTACTGTAACTTAAAAACACAACATTTATTTCACAAAGACAAAATCCTATGCACCACAGTCTATCAATATAATGCTATGTGACTCAACTATGCACAACCCAATGCTACAACCTAGGAACAGCAACAACACAGCTTGTACTCCATTTAACAGTAAGCAACCGATGTTACCTCATCTGAACCATTTTTGGTCATCTAGGTGCCCATGATCACAGCAGTCAAACTTCCCACTGTGGTTCACATGAATGTTACACACATGATTTACCAACAGTAACCATTTGGCTGTTACTGTTTGTCCATTTCCTTCACCAAAATATATACATCAGTATAAATGGCTGTTTACTGACAGTGACCAGTCACATAGAATCATAAGTTCTGCTCATTGTCCTCATTCATTCATCTTCTTCTTTACACCTGCACTGCAGTTAAGTACCCTTTTAATGCAAATGTCATTACCATATGCATACAATTACCAGAAATGACATGCCATCTTTTCATTCTGTCAGGTAGAATTTTCAGTACTGTGAGAGATCCACCTTTGTCTATATATCGTATGTCAAACCAGTGCTGTACTGTGGGGTGCTGTTTATGTAGGTATTTTCGAACTGACACATGTTGGTCTTTTGTTAAGCCGCATATGTGTACACCTTGCTTGGTTAGGAAACTGATTGCTCTTTTCAATCCTTCCAACTCCATGGAGTTGGAGTTGGCCACCTTATTGCTATGCAAGGGAAAGAAATGTGTAGCCTAATCACGTCAGGTTTACATGCCCGCCAGAAATTATACAGTTCTGATGTTCGACAGTAATGTTGTCATGTAAGTGAAGACTTTATTGAAAAAGTGCAGTGTATGTATGAACAGAGCAATGACAGTCATCAAGAGCAGATAAAATTCAGTTACAAATGACAAAATCCATATGCAAGTGGATCTAACAGTCATGTATGTAACATGTGTACCCTTGTCCATGCTTTCTATGTCTGTTCCATTAAATATCCATAACAAGTCACTTAAATGATGTTCTGATAAGTAGATGTCTGTCACCTTCACAGTGGTTGTTCAGTGATCAAAACAAATTCTGCTTGTGTCATGACTGTGTGAACTGACAACACAATAATCTAACATTTACAAACTGTGATCATCCTGCACAAATATTCTGTGTTGCCCTAAGAGTCCTAACTGCAATGACAAAAACAATTTCTGACAAAAATACTTTCCTTATTTATTTAAATACCTGCACTAACCGTGTTTTGAATATCTGATTGTTTTCTAAATCCATGACTGAGTATGAGTCATACTTATCTGTATGCCCAGGAGAACAGCATCTACATCCCCATATACGTGTGCTGAAGCATGACATAAATACATTAGCAGTCTGTGTTGTTCTGCATGCCACACGTCTTACTGCTGGAATCAGGTAAAAGTTTTATGTCCTGTGGTATGTGCTGCAAGAAGTACACACACATATTCATGGTACAAATCATGTTCAACACCACCACAATCACAATACTAATGCGCATAAAGTTAAACCCAGAAGCAATTAATAGATTACCTGCATCCACGGAACTTGTCATTTTCTGGCCATGTGTGAATAAAGCGGCAGTGACCATTGACACAAAGTTGCAGAAGGACAGCTTATGAACCCAAAAGCCTGTACATATAGACACTACAGGAACCATGACATGTAAGACATGAAGAGCATGGTAACAATTGCACTCTTAAATATCAAAACATTTTTTGATTCTCCGGTGCCTGGTCTTTCCTCAATGCTGCGAACCTGAAAAGCAGTACATGAAGTCAGTGAAAAACTGGCATTTTAATTTTCATATCCTGCACTGTACTGTAATTTATAAACTATATGTCACATCTCATTTGGTGATGTTACCTGTTAAAGGCTAATGTACATTCCTAGATACACAAAATGAGAAGCAGATCAAGACACAGATGATCAATAAAGTGACATTATGATTACTGGGTGATGTGGGGCTGAACAATTTGGTTGTTTTGGGGTGACATTAGATAAAGACATCTGTTCTGATGTCAGCAGTCCACTCTGAGTCATCATCTGGTGCAGCGGATCAACCTGCCAAGTTCCTGTCTTCATCTGAGATGCTGATGGTGTCCTTATCACCACTGGTGGCACATTCAGAGATATTGAATTAAGTGGATGCTGGCTGTATAGAGGCTGCTATACCTTCTAGAAGTAAGCCCACAACAATCTCTAAAAGCAAACCACACTGGTGGAATCCATACCTTAACAGGGTATATAACAAAAGAAAAAAGGGCATGACTAAAATCATAAATAGTAACTTCCCTAATAATAAAAGCTCTCTAATTAAACTAAACAGAAACTAAGAGAACTAATTAAGGCCACCAGAGTCAATTATGAGGTCAAGATAACCTCACAGGCTAAAGATAACCACAAGGCCTTTTACAGCTATGTCCATAAGCTCAAAGGCTGCACATAGTAGTGTACTGAACTGGTGGTCAGTGGTGCGACATTCACTGACCAGAAAGACACAGTGAATCTTTTGGCTGACAAATCTGGGCCAAACTTTACCCACCCAATCCCCTCAGCCTCTCCATATAAAATACCTACTAGCATAACCCCTCCCCCCCAAAATATTAGCAGGGAGCTGGCCTGGTGGTGCTTACTAAAGCTAAAAAAGCTAAAAACACAGCCTCAATGAGCCCCCAACAATATTCCAGGATGCCTCCTAAATGTCTTGAAACATGACTAATGGTTACTTTTTAACTATAACCTCAAAGCAGATTTTGTACCATGAGAATGGAAGACTGTAGCAGTTATCTTACTTCACATGGGTAGGCCATAAACCAACCCGAGAAACTACAGACCCATTAGCTTGACTTGTTTAATATGCAAATCCATGTGACAAATTATTAATGAAATGGTCAGCAAAGACATAGGCAACCTTTAGACACCAGAACCAACCCAGTTTGGCTTTGTCAAAGGAAGGTCATGCCTATTAATTCTGAAGGACTTCTTTAAGAAGGTCATCAAGGCAGTGGATGAGGGAAAAATGGTGCATACTGCTTACCTGGAGCTGAATAAGGTGTTTGGTGCAGTACCCCACTTGGATATAGTTGACAAACTCACCCGATTGGGCATAAACCCTTAATTAACTCATTGTATTGCCAGCTGGCTCACATACAAGACCCAGGAAGTCAGCATTTGTGAGACCACCCTCCATTAAGAGACCTACCACTAGTGGGGTCTTTAGGGCTCAGTGCTGGGACTGTTCCTATTTGGCATCTACTTCTCAGAGGTAAAGACTACCAAATTCACAGATGCCTGCAGATTGGGAGCTATCATAGATTACCCCAATACACAAACATTTTGCAGGAGGGTCTAACTCAGACAAATGACTGGTGCAAAAGTCATGGATTTAAACTCAGTGCCAAGACATGCATTATAGCGCCTTTTGGGAAAACAGCTATCCAGGCTAATTACTTCATTGATAAGACACCCCTAAGAGTTGACCAAGTAGTGAAGGATCTAGGAACATATGTAGCCATTAATCTGGCCTTTGACCATCATATAGCCAAGGCTGTATGAAAATCATTCTGTGTTTCTATTAAGTTTATTCCTACAGTAATGCCACATTTATATTCAATTAAAATGGAAAATTTTATATGGGTACATAAGTTACACTGGATGCACTTTTTTTAAATATAATAAAAGGTCTTTAGATGGTAGAACTGATATTAATAGTGGCACAAGTGAAGAGTCTAACTTGTCTGAGTTGAATCATAGTTTTTATTCATGTTACACTAATTGTGCTTATAATCTTTTGGATACTTCTAAGGTTAAAAATAAGAGTGTTTTCATTCCCCCTTTTACTAACAAATCTGTTAAAACATTTTTCCAGTATGGTGAAGTTTTCCATTGATGAAGAGCTTAAAATTTGTAATAGGACAAAATGATTTTCTCTATAATTTAACTATGAATGAATGGGATGCATTACAAGAACTAACTGGTAATGCTAAATTAATTTTAAAACCTTCTGATAAAGGTAATAATAGTGTATTGATGCATTTTTCTCAGTATTTATGTATGTGTTATTTGCATTTGAATGATATCAATGCTTATAGAAGGGCTGATAAACATATCTACACCATGGCTCAATAGAATTATTCTTCATTACTTATATACAAAACGTGCTGTATTTTACTGTCTGATCCACTAGCTAGACCTATGGTTTCTGATTGTTATCATTTGCTTACTAATATGGGATAGATTTTACATGAATATTTATATAAGTATGTGATAAGACTCTCTTCTTACATTAAGGATATAGGGTATTTTTTGGCTAACCTTCAAGATATTGTCTGGGATATGGACATGCACTGGATAGTTTCAGATGTGAAAGATTTGTATACAGATTTTAAACATGGCCATGGCATTGAAGCCTTGAAATATTTTTTAGGTGATTGCCTACTCACTAATTATGTTACAAAGTTGATTTATTTTTGTTTAAACAATATTTTTTAGCTTTAATGGAGAAATATTTCAACAAATAAAGGGTACAGCTATGAATGTCTCATTTGTGCTTATGTATGCTAATACTGTCTTGGGCTTATTTGAGGTAGAATATATGCATGTCTGTCTCCTTATGGAGAAATATTTTTAAAAATATTTTAGAAATATGGATGACTCGTTTTTGTGTACAAAGTGGATATAGAAGTGATAGATGATTATATTATTGGTTTACAGAGGAACAGATTTAATGTCATATTTCATAGAGGAATATCTTTGAAAAATACAGTATTGGCTCTTATCAGACTCATCATTGAGTACACGTCCCCCTTCAACGTGTACCTGACCAGACATATGCAACAGTTGGAATGTCCACAAAGATGACTTAACAAGAGAATCCAAGGTATAAACACATTGTCATATATGGATCGCCTTAAAGCCCCATATCTATACTCTGTCTCCTACAGGTTACAGAGAGGCGATCTGTGGCTGACATACAAGGCATCCTTGGATTCAGCTCTGATGGATGTTTTGCACATTCACAAAATGTCATCAGAATGGCATGAGAACCCCTAGATCCAAGGATTTAAACTTTGCTTGCAACAAAAACAGGACATGTTGGCAAGACAGATATCTGACTCAGATGATCCCATTCTCTGAAACAGGTTCCCCATCCATGTAAAGTAGAGTCCCTCCCTAACCCTATTTAAATGTAGCCTTGATCAAAAGATGAGAAATTAGAAATTTACCCTGGGTCTGACCCCCATGTTTCTGTTAGAGAGAGAGGCAGACTACAACTATTTTCAAACTAACGTACTCCCCCCACATGGCCCTAAGAAACTTTCTAACTAATAAACACCCTCCTAATAAATGCCCAGGATACACAGGGGCACATTTGGGTTGGGTTACACAGCTAAGCTTATAAAAGTCCTGGTAGTTGTAGATCAGTGTGTGTGACATACCTTTAAGAAGCTTTCCAGTGAGTCAGCACATGCATATAAGTACTGAGCATGTGAAAGCAAGACTGCCATTTTGAGTGAGCAGCCAGAGTGAGAGCATTCAAGTATGTAGTCAGTCAGTTAGTTTGTTTACGTTTAATGTTCCTGCCATCCATCCTGATGTACTTGTATACAACAAAATACTTAAAGGAACACCCAAGCCTCAACATCTTCTTAATGCACATATGAAGAGCAACATGGTGTCAAAAGTGGGATCCAGAGTTACAGTCATGAGCCAACTGGTTAATATTCGAGGAGTATATAGGAGTGGATCATCCCTACTGCTCAAACTACTCACAAAGCAGGTCAGAAACAAAGTACAGGTACTAAAACTTGCTTAAATTATTTCTTTTGCTATAAATTTAATACAAAGCACTCAGAATGCTCAAAACGGATTTCTTTTTAAATAAAATGTCCGTAACTGTGGCATACTGATAAAAATATTTAAAATAATTATGAAAACATTCGAAACAATATCCAATTCACATAAAATGTACAAAAAAGGGAAAATGACCATTTTTTTTGCTATGTGCTACTTCTTTGTATTAACTAAAGCTATTTAAAGTATTCAAAATGTGCAAAGTGTTTGCAGATCTATACAGTATTACAGTGCAGTTATTTTGCAAAGTAAAGTTGTTTCAAAGAATATTTCACAAAGTACAGTTATTTCAAGGCATATTTCACAGAGTACTGTATTTCGAAGAGTTTATTGTGCATTTGAATATTATTATAAGTACCTGGTGTGCGTGTATGAATGTTTGTACATAATTACAAGGGCTATTTTGCATTGTGTTTTACTATAATCTGTGGGCATGGCATAAGTTTTTTCGCAGACCCGCACTGCTTGTGTTTGATAACAATACTGCAAAAAATTGGAGAGTGTTTGAGCAAGAATATGATATGTTCATACAGGCTGCTTTTTTTCTGATAAAGATGCACATACAAAAGCATTTATTCTGCTTAATTTAGCTGGTTCAGAAGCCATTGAAAGAGAGCATTCATTTTTGTATACACCTGCTATGTTTGCAGAAGAGGGGGTAGACAGCCATATAGTGGTACTGGCTGAAACACGGGAAGACCATGAATGCTTAAAACATAAATTTAGTGAAATGTGTAACCCCCAAATGAGTATTACAAGGGAAAAGCACTTATTTTACACAAGGGATCAAAAGCCTGGTGAAACTTTTGCAGCATATTTATCTTAGGCTAAAAGGTGCAAATTTGGTGATTTGAAAGATGAGTCAATAAAATATAGGCTTGTGTGTGCTATTAACAATGACACAGTGAGAAAAATTTTGCTTTGAGACTAATTTAACTTTAAATAAGGCCATTGATATTTGTCAGATATATGAGCTTACTGAAAAGCACACACGTATTCTTACAAATGAGAATAGCTGTAGAAGGCAGAGTGACAAAGCTCATGTTAAAAGTATGCAACACGTGGTTAAAAGAAACAGGCCCAGGGACATGGCAGCTTCTGCAGGCCCTCTAACAGTTCATGGGAAACCTCAAGTCTTTCCAGAAAATTCCAGAGCATGCTCAGTGAAGCATAACGGTGAGTCAGCAAAGTCAAAACATGTGCCCCCACCTAGCTTCATAGTCAACTGTTGTAATTGTGGTGGTAATCATGACCCCGAAAGAGAAAAGTACTTAACTTTTGGTCAGCAGTGTCATTCTTGCAATAAGTGGACTCATTTCAAAAGGTTTTGTAAATCAAATAAGGCACATTTTTTTATTAAAAGAGGGCATTCCAAAAGGCAAGTTGATCGATTAGAAAGCTGCAACAGTACTTTTTATGTTTATGGTGTGTCTGTGCTTGGTAAAACAGTTACTGCAGTAGATTTGTGGGCAAATAATGAGATCTCTTGTACTGTTTGGATTAATAGGAGTCCCATAGAGCTCAAAGTAGGTACTGGCTCAAAGTGCAATGTTATATCAACAGAAACATATGCTAGACTAAAAGCTGCAGAACAACTTAATTTGACAAAGTGTGCAAAGCTTGTTGCTTATGGTGGTGAAAAGATTCAAACTGAAGGCTCAGTAGTGCTTTCATGTTACTCTGCTGGGTACAGCTATGACTTAAAAATTTTCATAGTCAAGAGACTCATGCAGTCATGATTAGACCTCAGAGACAGTTTGAAAATGGGACTGATTTAATTTAATAAAGTAGTTCACTATGTAAGTCTGCATGAGAACAGCTTAAATTTCTCCCAAACTATTTTTTCTTAGTATGCTGATATTTTTGCAGACAAACTAGGCAAACTATCAGTTGTGTACTCTATGAAGTTAGACATAGAGGTCAGCTCAGTTATCAGACCAGCAAGGAAAGTTCCAGTAGCTATGCAGAACAGAATCAAATCTGAGCTAGATGAAATGATGCAGCTAGGAATAATTTGTCCAGTAGAAGAACCTAATGAATGTGCATCATCCATGGTAGTAGCTCATAAGAAAAGCTCAGATAATATCAGAATATGTATCAATCCAAGAGATCTGAGCAAAGCATTAAAAAGACCTCATCATTCAATGCTCACAGCTGAAGAATTAGGTGACCTCATGTCAAATGTCACTGTTTTTTCTGCCTTAGATGCAAAAAGTTCATTCTGGCAAATTTTGCTTGACTGTAAAACTTCATTGTTGACCACATTTGGTACGCCATTTGCAAAATACAGATTTCTGAGAATGCCATTTGAGATAAATTCTGCCAGTGAAGTCTTTCAGCGTGCAATGGAGCAAATTTTTTTCTGGCTAACCATGTGCTGTTATAGTAGATGATATTCTAGTAGGAGGCAATGGTGAAGTTGAACATGACAGAAACCTCAAGAAAGTTCTGGAAAGAGCAAGTCAAGTGAATCTTAAGCTGAAATCTTAGAAGTGTAAATTCAGGCTACGAGAAGTTACTTTTGTTGGTCACTTGATTAGCAGTTCAGACTCACAACCAGATCCTTCAAAGCAAACAGCAATTCTAGAGATTTCAACTCCAGACAATGTCCAAGCCCTACAACATTTTCTTTGCATGGTCAACTATCTAGGCAAGTTCATTCCAGATTTAAGCCAACTTTCAGCACCGGTCAGAGAGCTGACACTCAAAGATGTAATTTAGTCATAGTCAGAACAGCACCAAAGAGAATTTGATAGAAAATTGCTAACCCACCAACTCTCAGCTACTATGATGTTCACAAACCAGTTACTCTCTCCTGTGATGCTTCTAAGTTTGGTCTAGTTGCAGTCATTCTTAAGAGGGTACACAAGTAGCCTATGCATCAAGAACTCTTACCGAAACCGAGATGCAGTATGCCCAGATTGAGAAAGAGGTTTAAGTAATTGTGTTTGCATGTTCGAAGTTCCATGATTATATTCATGGTCAACCTATCCAGACTGAAACTGATCACCAACATCTAGTCATTATTTTGACAAAGACTATGCATATATCCACAGCTAGATTACAACGCATGATGCTCAAATTGCAAAAGTACAATTTCAATCTTGTTTATACAAAAGGCAACCTTCTTTATCTTGCTGATACATTATCCAGAATGCCCAGAAAAAACCACAGAACTGCATAACAATGAGCAACTTGATTTTGAGGTTATGGAAGTGAGACAATTTCTTCAGCATATCTTGATGAGCTCAGAACTAGCACAACTTCAGATCCAATTCTTCAGAACTAACTACTTTATCAGTCAAGGATGGCCTTCAAAGCAATCTTGTTTACCAGTAGATGTGCAACAGTATTTTACATACAGAGATGAGATTTTGTCAGACAATGGTATCATCATGAAAGGCCCTAAAGTGATTGTTCTAAAATCCTTGCAACAAGAGTATATTAAGATCATGCATCATGGCCACCCAGGAACTGATTCTACCAAAAGAAGGGGTTTAGTATTTTGGCCTTGTATGCCAAGAGATATCGAAAAAGTACTTTTGTCTTGTTCAATATGTAATAGTACAAAGCCGCATCAACAAAACAAACAACTTCAAGTTAAGCCAGATTCCTGAACTACCTTGGTTGACAGTAACTATAAATATCTTTGAGTGGAATGGTCATCATATTTGGTGTTAGTAGACTCTTATTCAAATTGGTTTAAGATTGACCTACTTCCCAACCTAACTTTCAGTACTGTCATTACTAAGTTTAAGTGACATTTTTCTCATTGTGGTAGTCCACACAGAGTTATTTCTGACAATGGTGCACAGTTTACTAGTCAACAATTCAAGACATTTGCAGAAGAGTGGGACTTTGTTCATATAACGAGTAGTCCTGAATACCCTCAGTCAAATGGCTTGGCTGAACATGCAGTTCAAAGTTCAAAATGGCTGTTAGAGAAATCCAGACATGACAATACTGATTTTTTCTAAACTTGCTAAATCTCAGAAACATTCCTCATGACAAGCATCTTGATTCACCTAGCCAGAGACTTATGTCGAGACAAACCAGAACCACACTACCAATCAGCAGTAATTTGCTGGTTCCATGTGTTAAGAACAACAAAGCAGTAAAAGCCCAACTGTTGAAAAAGCATTTGTCCCAGAAGTCTTACTATGATAAAACCAGCAAACTGCTCCATTCTTTATAAAAAAGGGGAGGTAGTGAGAATGCATACATCAAAAGGTTTTGCTCGCATATGATCTGTGAAGAGTTTGTGTCTAGAGAGAGATTGTACATTGTGGATTCACAAGGAGTGGAATTCAAATGAAATCGGAAGCATTTGTTACCAGTCCCCGAACCAGTGCTACAGCATCTTGCCTGTGACAAAGACTCGTGTCCTTTTAAAATTTCTAACTGTGCATGTTTGTGAATAGACAGTCTAAAGGCAAACTGTCTCAGATTCAGCTGATCAGAAGATGATGTCATCAGAATGTTGACAGTTGCTATGTTTTACTGTCAGAAGCTGAAAGACAGGAAGGAACTTTTAGAAAACAGTTGGTTAAATTAATAATATGAAATGAATATTAGAAATGGAACAGTAGACAGTTATGCTAGTCTATAAAAGAGCCTGCTGTTGTCAGTTACAGTTGTCAGTTGAACTGTGCAGTGGATACACAAAAAGGACTCACCAAGAACTGTAAACCTACCTTTGCTCTGTTGTAGTAATTTAGTTTAGATCAGGGACAGTGTTCTTTAGTTAGTTAGGAAATTATAACTCATCAGCTAGATCAGTTACAGTTTTTCTGAATATTGGATCTCTATCCTACAATATTTATTTGACATTTGTTGACCAGGTTATTCCAGCTGGGCTGGAGCCCTTTTCCATGGACACATGCGGAGAAAGGTTCCACAAAAACATAGCTACATAACTACATAATTACATAAACATAGTACATAGCCACATAGCCATAGTTTCCAGGAGTAACAATATACTGAGTTAAAACAATAGACACTTAGATTCTAAAATATTAATATGTACACCTGGAGCAATACAGAGTAAAATAAATCAAATAGAATATTTACATTCTTCATCATCAGTTCAGATGAATAGCTGCAGTGAGTAGAACTAATTATAACACAATGAATTCTACTGATTTCATTTTCCTGGTGACTGAGTTCTGTTTATTTATTGATATTACTTTTTTACATTTTTAATCATTTTGCTCAATATTAAATATTTTTTATTAACTTACATTGTGGCTGGACAATCAGTGTTTTTGTTTAGTGATTTGAGAGTACTTATACTTGCCTTGATAACTTCCCGGGCCACTCTGAAAGCCTGGCTGCTTAGGTCATTTGCTAGCATTTGTATTAATATCTAATTTTCATAATTGGACACACATTTAGAAGGGCATGATGACACTCTGCTTGGTGTCAGCATTACTGTATTGTTTTGGGGAAGGGACAGAGCTAGAAATCTGTGTCAGGCTTTCCCACAAGTGTTTGAATGTGTGAGAGTTAATTTAAGTGTGAGTGTATCAGAGGTCTTAAACTGGGACACACTGCTCTGAAGTGTGTACTAAGGAGTTACATTAGGGGTGGACAGAAGTATACAGCCCAGTCCCAGGCTATAGAGCATATTCCTGTTGTGCTCTTAGGGGAAAATTGTGAAATATTATTCCTGTTTAAGTGACAGTTTCATATTGGAGTCAGTAGGAGGATTACAGCTCCTTAGTTACTGACCCAGGATAGTAAGGGACATCACATTAATTGAAGGCAGTCTGGTGGGATATTGTCTGGATGTCACAAAAGGAAAAGGTAAATTCGCAACTCTGTGTAGCTATGTACAAATATATCTAAGTACACATAAGTGAAAATATTGAGAGAAGCAAGGAAAACATTGCTGGGGATGTTGTGACACAGACACAATTCACATAAGACCATGCACTTATACCGTACTTCAAGCATATCAAATCAGTAGGCCAGCAATTCAGGATAACACAGCAGTATATGTGAATGTGAGAAGCAGAGGGATGTTACAAATGCTACACACACATGCATATAGTCATTATGCAGGAAATGGAGAATAATTGCATTGTTATTGATGCAAACTGAGTATAGTAAGATCATACTCTCTTATTCTTCATTACTGGTGAATAGCATAAAACTAACATTATCTTAACTTAGGAACTGTAAGAGCTGCAAGACTTTGCTGGTCTGGTCACATTCTGTGCAATTGTTCCCCTTAGCAATTTACTGTGGTACAACCTGATAATTTACTTTCATACACTGATTTCAGCCAGACTGTAGACACAGTCCTTGAGCATGGAATATTTTTTTTCAAAAAAAAAAAATAAATAAAATAAAATAAATAAATACATGAATAAATAAACTGAAAATATCAAACAAACAATGTAAGTGGGCAACACTGCGTCAGCAGAGCATTTTACAGTGTTTGCAACTTACCTAAGTAAAATGGAATCCAGAGTTGCTGTCATAGATTACAATAATTGTTTGCTGTGTGCTACTGGAAGAGGAACAGCTAAGAAATTAAACCAAAAACTCATATAATAGCAGAGAATAAGAAACACATGCACTGCCTCCAAAGTATGGCTAACAATCAAAAGGAGAAAAGACTTTCTAATAGGAAATTGAATACTTATTTTATCAGCGATTTTCAAATAAATTACATAATTGTGAGCAACTGAGTTATTAGAGAAATGGCTGGAGATATAATTCTAACTGGTCACTCTGTGTTGTTCTTTATATTGCTGCTTGTTGCTTGTGTACAGCTGAAAGAAAGAACAACATGCAGGCAGCAAGCTTTAAATTCGAGAGATGACTTTTGGGACCTAGAAAAACATTGTCATACTGCATTATGTGACAACATTGCACTGGGTTGTAGCTCCTATGTTGGAAGTGTCTTATTATTTTAATCCCACAATGTTCTTGTTTATCCTTGCACATCCTGGTAGTATATAATCACAGAGTATAGTTATTATAGACATTTCATTGCTTATTGCTATTTTTGTCCTTTTTTATTTTGACTACTATATTTGTTTGTCTTGTTTCTATTTTCTTAACTGTTGGAACTGGTTGATTTCAATGTGATTAGATCTTCTTCATTTTCATTAATGCGTTATTTCCTATTTCCAGTGCTTCTCAGATACTTCTAGGGTGCAGTGTTTGCACAATCTCTAGTGCAACAATCTTGTCAAATTGTTGTGCCTTTCATTATATACTTCTATATTAGAGAACCTGTATTTATCCATTTTGCACACTTTTTCTACAGACTTTGTAAGCCAATATGTATGTAGTTTGCTATCATGAGCCACCATTCATCTTTTGGTTTAATTTCATCTCTCCTTAACCATTCATGTGTCAAATCTTAATGAACATGTGAGTGTTCCAGGAGTTCTCCAAACTTGCCGCTATAACTGAGGCCTTTCCAATTTTCTTTCCTTTTCTTCTGGTATTGCCCTTTATATTCTTTCTTTTGTTTTTGGCACTTTCTGCTGCTGCCTGATTTTCATATACTTCTGGTTTGATTTCCATTCCCACTACTTTCTGAAATGCTTCTGCTAAACCAAGCAAATATGTCATGTTAAGACTTGTTTTCTTCATGTTTTAGAACTTTCACTATGTTTGGATATGATGATGTTAACAAATCTGTATGCAGTCCCATGACTGCAAAACTATACATATAGTCAATTTCTAGGAGGCCCAAGTGACCTGTCCTTCAGATTGAGGAATATATACTCTTGCTATGCACTGAGTTTTATATGGCATTTCAAAAGCACAAAACATTTTTATTATTTTCTTGTCCTGATGATTAAATGCTGTTTGAGGCCAGTTGATCACATCAAGGCTGTAAGAACAGGAAGAGCGAGTTGATTTATAGCTTGAATTTTTATTCCTGTCTGTCAAGTCAGTTTTCAATATTAGTCTACTGCTCTGAAGTATTCCTTACTAAGCTTTAATCTCATTTTTGTGTGTTACTGCCATACCTTCATCTGTTCCCAGTATTATACACACCCTACTGTTCACGTTCCTTTATATGACATCACTGTCCCAGGTTGATATTTTCTTGGTGCTGGAGCTTCCAGTTATGAATGTTACTTTACACATTTATCAAGAGTAAATATCATTCTTATATGATCTGAGAAAGTTGTAACCATTTGTAGTTGTGCTTTAAGATGCTAGTCTGTTGTGCTATAGAATTTTTAGATCATCACAAAAAGTAGATGAGATGCCTTTGAATGTGATTGGTTTCTGGAAATTAACTTGTGACCGTAGCATAGTCTGTTAAATAAAAAAATGATCCTCTAATGTGGGGAAAATAGGATGGGGGGACCAAGGGGCACCAGGTAATGTACATGAGGGATGGAGTAGTGGGCAGTAGTTATGCATGTTGGCATGCAGGTATATTTTTCTGTTTTGAAGGAGATGTATAATATATCAGTATGCCAGAAGAGAACAAGTGCAGCTAGTCCATAGGTTGCATGTGACTGTAAATCTAACACCAGTTAGGTGACAAATATGTTATGCTGTTGTGTCTTAGTATTTGTAATTTTGCTGGATCTCTACCAACGAGTCCTTGCACATACCAGACAATGACTGCAGTGCCTGGATGAATTGTCAAGGCACTGATGGGTAACCATGTTTTACTCACCACTCCCCATTTATCAGAAGTGACTCTGAAAATAAAAAAGCCAAGATCCACTACATGCCACCATAAGCAGATTGATTTGAAGTATGTGTTTAATAGCTCATGGAAACTATATTAACACACAGCACAAAAGAAACAGGGTATGGAAAAAGTAAGTAAATGTTTTCTAAACAAGGCTGATAGCTGTGCTGAGATTTTTACCTTTAGTATGCTGCTCTAGTGGCCCACCTTTCAGAAAATATCTCCATTTTCCTTCCCAGTACAAAGCCAGACTAAAGTCTATTGGCCCACATCCCCCTATGTACTTTGTAATCCAAGTATGAGAGAGTGATAGGTCTTGGGAAGGATCTGAATAGACTTTAAGTGGTAGACCATAAGAGCCTAGGCTTTTCAAGTGCCTTTGCTATTATAGTGGGCCTGACTATTGTATCTTCACATGGTCTGGTAGAACAGAAATATCAATTCAGTGGCCTTAAAGATCATAGCAAAGTGATCTCAGAAAGCCCTTACTATACCATATCTATCATGCTTTGGTTGATGCGACATTCAGAAATATGACCGCTTCTGAATGGACATAGAACTTATAATCATCTATAGGCATGAACAAGCACAGAATATTATTGTGTCCTCGGTTTCTGTACATCCACTTCAGTTTTCTTTTTAATGCCATCATATATGTGATTTCTCACACATCTCCATTAAAAAAAAAAATTAATATCTTATAGGTGCATAGCTGATTACGGAGCTAACAGTCCCAAGAGGCCTACTTAAACATGGCTATGTATTCCTACACATAACTGACAGGATAAATTAAGCAGGGACAGATATTTGTGTTTAGGTGGTAGAAAATGTATAAGCTGCATCTGTCCAGTAGGGGGATAGGTGCAAGTCCAGGTTAAAAATTTTAATTTTGCATCCATTGGTCCATATTACATTTGAATAGGGTGAGGGACGAACTCAGCTTCAGATACATGGGGAGCTTTCTTCAAAGTAGAGATGGTCTCTGAGATGACACATATCTGTCCCTCCAACATGTTCTGTTTACATTACAAGAGGTTTAGGTCTTTGGCTCTAGTATTTCTAGTACTATTAGACTTGTTGATATGCCGCAAGTCCCTCAGTACTCGATAAGATGATGCCTTATAAGACTGGCACACATTACCTCTCAATAGTCTGTAGGAGACTGAGTATAAAGATAAGACTTTGAGGTTGTCTGCATATTCTTTTTGTAAGGAACCTCAGTGGGTATTTCAGTTGTTGCATACACATTTTACTCAATGATTGGTCTACTGAGGGCTGAGTACATTGGGATTATAACATCTTTGGATTTGTTTGCCATACTCTTGCTAATGAGTTGTACAATATAGAATGATTTCCTTATAAGAGCAGGCACATCGGGGTCAAAGGCCAAGTCACTATCTATATATGTTCCCCAGTCTATAACCACTGGGTGTACTCCTAGAGGTGTATTGTCTATGTGGTAATTTGGTGGGAGGAGGGCACTTTCCAAAAGATGTATTTTTTGCACTAAGTTTTAGAACATGGGTCTGGTACCAATTATTAGTTTGCGATAAACCCCCTTGGAGGATATTATTGTCTTTGGAGGACTCTATAATTGTGCTGAGCTTGCAGTCATCCTCAGCCTTTAACATAAACTTTACTTCTGAGAAATAGATGACAGAGAGAAGTGGCCCCAACATCTAGCTCTGCGGGACTCCACTGATGACTGGCCTTTTTGCGGAGTTATTGTCCCCTATTCTGACTTTCTGTGTCCTATCTGTTAGCCAGTTGGCTATCCAACAGGTGAAATAGGTGTTTACTCCACATGAGGAACAGTGGTGAATATCTTGGTGAGGTTAAGATAGGCAGTGTGTATAATTTTGTCTTTGTCCATAGCTTTAGTGACTTCCTTGAAGAAGTCCACCTGGCTGAGACAGCATGACCTGCCCTTGACAAATCCAAACTGTGTTGGTTTCAGTATCTGAATATTTCCTACATCTTTGCTTATAATATCCATGGTACTTCATTCAATGGCCTTGCATATGAGACTAGTCAGACTTATAGTTCTGAAATTACCCATGTCAGTAGATGGCCTACCCTTCTGCAAAGGGATAACCACTGCATTTTTTCCATTCACCTGGGCTTGAAGCTTGTTGGCAAACTGAGGTTGAACAATGATCTCAAAGAGCCAAATAGGTCTTATTTTATGGTATTCAGGAGGCAACCTGGGACATTATCAGACCCAATATATGTAGTATTTTTTGCTTTGGAGAGCATTTTGAGGAACTTTTTGTGATTGACAACCGGGGGAGTTATAGTCAAGGATATCTCTTGGGAGATGTCTTGGGGAGACAGCAGGGTGAAATTATAGCTAAATCTGTCAGCTGGTAGGTTTGCTATATCCTCTTGCCCTGTAAAGGTGATTCCATTTACAAATAGTTCAATGCAGTATTGTGAGTTACCTTTGAAGTTACATACCTAGCTGAAGAAGGCATTATGGTTGTCCTTTGCCTGTGAGGTTATTTTTACATCAAGTCTGGCGTTGGTGGATTTGATAAGTCTCCTGAGTTCTTATTTAGTTTGATCTTGGCTCTATAGTGTTGGAATAAAAACTGTAAGGCATCCTGTAAATGATCTAGGTATTGGGACCTTTGCTTAACAGAATTTTGCTGCACAGGATCTAAGATGAAATTTAAAGAAACACTTGTAAGTGCCCCATTCACTATGTGGGAGAAGCTTATTACACTCCTGGTATTCTAGAAAATCACTTTTAGGTTCACCCATGGTCATCTGAAAATCAAGTCTTTTGACAAACTATACTGACCATCTCAATCACCTGGGTGGGGTTACAAGAATGGTTGCTATGCTAAGAATTAAGGCTTGGTGGTCCAGATAAAAGCATGGATCTAAGCTAAGAGATGCGGGGGGGGGGGGTCCAAAAGCTGCATGGCCACTAAAAATCTCTCAATACAACTAAAGTTTTATGACTTAGTGTGCAATGGTTAAAATCAGGTTTTGAATCTAGCAGTAGGTTTCCAATATCTATCAGCCTATCCCCTTAAAGGGCCTACCTGTATAATGTGCTAAAGCTGAAAGGGGTGGCTGGTGTAGGAAAGTAGAATCTGAAAAAACAGATAAAAAATTAAGTTTTCTCTTACTATTAAAGAACAACGAACATTCAGGTATAAGCCAAAATGTAAATTTAATAAAACAATAATTTCTATCAATAACACCAAAGAAAGCACTCTAGTGCCTCGGCTTAACATAAGCCTTCAAGGAGTACTAGCTCACAAAAAGACAAGGTCTTAAATACTCACAGTTGCCAATCAAATCATTAATTAATCAATTAACATTAATTTATATTAAACTTTTAAAGATACAATACACTCATTTAAATTACACATTTCCAAAAGCAGTCGATACCATATTTTAAAATAAACAATGTTTCTTTGTATAACATCTTTCTAACTAAATCACTGTTTTGATCTCCTATTATTTGTTCTAGAATAGTGGCTTTTAAACCAACAGGACTCAGTGGCAGCTGGTGACTTCAAATTAAAGGGGGGCTGCAGGAGACAGCTGAATGGGTGAGGACAATGGGAATGGATGTGACCAACTAGAAAGGGGTGGAGCTATGCTCAAAACCACAACAAATGGAACTTTAATTAAATACGCTGCCCTGGATGCCAAACCGTCATTACGAGAGTCCAATCAAGACAAAATGAAGTGTAGGAGAAAAAAATATTTCAATGCATTGGCTACATGACAACATACTTAATATCTAGATGGAAACACAAAGGATGTGAGGCATGAAAAAATAAATTGCTTTTTAAATACATTACTGGAATGCCAGTCAAAATCAAGTATAAAAAAAAAACAAGCAGCACTCAGCTCAAACCACTTCTCCTTGCACTGCAGTTCTAATTATAATTTATATTCAGCTTTATAAAATTACCAACATGCTGAAAGTAGCAATCTCTGTGATACCCCCACTTATAAAAATGTTTCTTATCCAAAAAAAGACCTGCTGCCTGACAACAGCTATCTACTTGTTTCATGGGGAACACATGATCAAAGTAAAAAATGAACAGCGAACAAGAAACAAGCTCACGATACATTGCTTAAAGGATTACTGCACAAGTTATGGACCCCACATGATAGATTGGCATTCTGTTTAGTTTACGGGTAAAGCCTGCAAAGATAACTGCAAGTCTCCAACAAATGTAATTAGTCATATGCATTTCAATACCTAAGGCTTATACGTTATCTAGTTACATAAATATTCTCTGCATGGCAACAATGAAAAGGCTTTCACTACTGGTAATTCTTTAACAGTATGCTTATTAAAGCTTACTTGCATCTTACAATCTCCGACAAGCTTACCTGATGGTCAATAAAGCATTGCTACTTTAATACAGAGCAACAGGGTACTGCAACAGCATGCATTTTCTGAATAATAAGAAGCATAAATCAACAATATAAAAAGTATGACAGAAAACCAGAACATTCTGCAAAATCAAAGACAGATGAAAAGCCACGGTCGTACTTGTGGTCTACCTTGGATGGGGGAATACTCTGCACACTTACACTGCATAACGGCTCCTTGCCTTGCTTGGACACATCCAGAGCCACTACAATGGGGAGTGGGGTGCGGTGCAACAATTAGGTCACAGTTTGAAATGTCTCTGGCTGACAGTGATGGCTCTGACACTAATACCTTTCAACCTCAGAGCAAGAAATCTGGACAAAGCCATACATAGAAGTGGGACACAGGCCCAAAAATAAAGACAATGTTTAAATGTTGCTCTTATAAACTTAGAAAGATAACAGAATAGTAGTAGGTCTTGCATTAGTATGAATTTTCTGAAGGGTATGACGTCTGAAACTCAAATGTCTGCCATTATTTTCTAACTTCAGTCTTTAATGATTTGCTACTAATTTGCCAGAAAAAGACAATTTTATGAAAAACAGACCAAAAATGTTATGCAAAAATATAAAATTGCCACACAATACAGCTGGGAACTTGTCAAAGAAGGGACACCTTTTTAAAATTAGTACTGTTAACTTGAACAGCTGACAAAATAAGATCATCTACATGCATGTCTGAAATAAAAGTAATCTATAACTCTGATCATTACAGTTATTTATAAATGTAAACCCTCCACGTTTTCTTCCAAAATTGCCATTTTGCAGAGGGATTATTAGGGGGAGAGCAACATTTTGAGCCAAAATTGGGGACAGTTGAGAGGTTTGGATATTCCTAATTCTATAAAGTGATTTATTTGCACATACCTCTCAACATTTTAATGCAGGAAATCTGGACAAGGACAAATATATTGGGGGAACATGCAAACAGTACTAAAAATTGCTCTTGTATAAACTTAAGACAGTTGATAGATTAACAGGTCTTGCTTTAGCATGCATTTTTTTGAAGGTTATAACGTCTGAAACTCAATGTCTGTCATTATTTAATGACTTCATTCCTAAATGATTTGGCAGAAAACCACAAATTTTATGAGGAACAAACCAAAAATAAGAAGCAAAAATCTATTCATTCTGCAAAATTCTGGACAGTTGAGAGGTATAGTTCAGCCAGGGATGTCTGATTTTGCTTCCGTTCCCCCCTCACAAAATCATGGTCGAATGGAGCGTCCCCCCTGCAGCCATTCCAATGTCCCATTCCTTGGTTATTTTGCCCCATTTGCCATAAACACTGTAATGTGCATACTGCTTTACTTCTGCGATGATATGGATTTCATTTGAAAGTTTTATTTTATATTTTACAGCATAAACCCTAATAGATATCTGCCAAACAAAGCAATGCAGTCTCACAATGAAAATAGACTTAGCATTAAATCTTCTCTGCCTTTGAAACTCACATTCATTGAAACAGCATTGAAACCCACATTCAAAGAAAATACATTTTGCCAGTGGCAGATAAAGATAAATTTTGGGCTGTTTTCAAATCATAGGCCCCTTGAACACAAAACATACACATGCTCTTTGATACACCTTCCTGACTGTATTAAATTATATTCCTTGTACAATACAGTACAGTTGTTAGAGGGCATTTTAAATTTGTTTTGAACATTTTTCCAGTAAACAATGAAACAAAATGCATGCACCAATAATGACAAAACTGCCCAATTCAGAAAATTTCCATCATAAAAGTCTTCTCATACTTCAAAAGTCCACCAGTATCAGTAAATATGCATGATCACTGAAGAAGTAAAAGTCATCTAAATAATTCCACATTAAAGAAATATGTTAACTAATGAAGAGGTTACTTCTAGCAAACAACTTTATATGTCATTGTTTCATCTACAAATAAAGTGCCTGTTGCCCTTGAGGAATAAATTGCTTATGTTGCATTAAAAAAATTATAATGCTTGTAATATCGCAATAGGGAATGGATGGCAAACTGATAACAGGTTCATAGTTACTAGGAATCTTCACCAAAGAGGACTGCAGCATCCATCCCCTTTACAACAGAGTACAGTCTCAGCAATGGATCTACCTACTGTGGGAGTAGAACCCACAGCCTCCTGCATCAAAAGCAAGTACACTACCTGTTGTGTTATTTACAGTGTAAGCAGACTTGGCATAAGCAACACTAAACTGTTGTTCCCCTGCAGCTCTCAACTCCTTGTAAAATCTACTTGACACTCAGCTGTATCTCTGAACTTTGCAGCACAAGAAATCTGGACAAAGCCAAAATTTATTTGGGGGGGGACAAAAGCCCAAAAACCAGGGACACATTTTAAACATTGCTTGTATAATGTTGGAAAGTTGCTAGAATAAAATGCTGTGTTACCACCATACATTTCACTGCCAAGTATTGAACCCAGGTCCCTGTGCAAAACAGCCAGAGCAACATACCACTATGCCAAATCATCTATTTTTATGAAAGAAAGGAAGACTGAAACTTAAATGGCTACCATTTAGTGAATTCAGTTCTCACCATAGCTGTCAACATGTTAGCACAAAACACCTGAACAAAGCCAATAATGGGGGAATACAGCCCCCAAACATATTCAGCGAGTTCAGTTATCACCATAGCTCTCAACCTTGGCACAAAAAACCTGGACGAAGCCAATAATGGGGGAATACAGCCAAAAAAATAGGGACAAATATCCACTGAGGACACCAGAGCAAACCCACACAAACACAGGGAGGACATGCAAACTCCACACAGAAGGCACCCCAGCCACGAATCAAACCAGACAACCCATAGCTGTCAGGCAACACTGCTACCACTGCACCACTGTCTGTGCTAAGTAACAAAAATACAGAAACCACAGATTTTATGAGGAACAGAACAAATATGAGGCAAACATCTGCAAATGTTTTAGAAATGGCGGTGTACAGGGTTCAAGCCTTATTCTCTACCCACTATGAAGTGCGCCCACACACACACACACACACACACACACACACACACACACACACACACACACACACACAAGAACAGGCTGCCATTGCAGTTATCACCTGTCTCCAGAACGGCACACCTACCTGTCTCCAGAACCACTCAGGCCTACCATGCGATCCTGTACTCTGCAACACTCCTCCAGAGTGATCACCTGTTTCCAGAAATGCGATCCTGTACTCTGCAGCAGCATAGGTTCATAGGTTAGTACTAAGCTAACTGCCCTTGCGAGCCATTGTAAGAATAGCCAATTATGCCTTGTGAGACTCAAACCCTGCACCTTGTGTTTGTAAGGCAAATACCTTAACCATTAGGCCACCCTCCCAATACATACACACACACACACACACACACACACACACACACACACACACACACACACACACACACAGACACACAGACACACACACACACACACACACACACACACACACACACACACACACACACACACACACACACACACACACACACACACAATACTTCATCCCCCTTGGAAACAAATCTTGAAATAAAGCTGTTCTTGAACAGAGATTTCAAGGTGCATGTTGTATACTTACTGTAAATGCTTTGACTTAGTAGTAGTTGCTATTATTAACTATTTGTTATTCCTAATATAAACCGTTGCCACTATTAAGTAAATGGCAGTTAACATGTTTGCAAGAAATGCAATTGAATGTTGCTATTTAACATGACAAATAAGTTAAACATTTAATAAACAAGTTTCAGTTGACTACAACAGAATTATCGGTTCGTAGGAAAAAGGTGCGGTGTAAGCGTACTTCTAATACATTTACAGTTAATTTCCTCTGGCAGTTTGGCAGAACATACAGCAGTCACAGTATACAACAAAATGCCTGCTTAATTAGTTTATCCTAGCTTTTTTTTTTAATTAATACTGCCCTCAAACTAAGACCACTCTTAAATCTGTAAGCAAAAACCACAGATAAATATAAATAAAACAAACCGTACACTTAAGAAACATTAAATAGTAACCATTTACAGTGACTTGTTAAAAGGCAAAGATGTTACCCTCATCTCCACGTAGGATGTGTTACTTTTAATGCAGCAGTGACAACCTTGGACATTTATGACAGTAACACATGCTACTGGCAAATAAATTATTTTCCCAAAAAAAACAGCAAGCAAAAATCTATACAAAGTGAAAGGATGCCGCACATAGTGGGCAACTTGTTTACAATGCAAAAGGCAAAAGTACCAGGGTCACTGGCAATACAAACTTCCACAATTTCTTCAGCCTACTTTTGCACCTTTATTGCTTACCTTTTAAACAAAAGCAAGCACAATTAACACCGATCCTGTAACCGTAACTTAACTTGATTCAATTATAACTTCCCCACTTACATCTAAGACACAGGGGG